>NC_134829.1:25612185-25903426 GCF_004210375.1 Tachypleus tridentatus | reverse complement strand
AAATTCTATTATAGCCTGCATATTAATTATCTTATTTATCAACCTTAAATTACTAAGAATTAATTAAATATTAACAATTAAATTAATTAACTTTCAACTAAAAACTTATTAATTAGATGCCCCCCAACTTACAACGCTAAAAACCGGGTTTTGATACCCGTGGTGGGCAGATCACATATAGCCCCTTGTGTAGCTTTGTGCTTACTTCAAAAACAACAACATTAAGTAAGTTGTGATTTCATCTGTTGCTACATAGAGTACACATAATATAATAGTACTTTGAAATATGGCCGAAGATGGATAACGTAAACAACAGTTCCTGAGACAAAACAGCTAACGCCATTTTTGCCCAGCGGCATCTTTTCAAATTTATCATATCCAATAATAAAAAAAACGAGGAAAAGACAGAATCTGCATAAAAATAAAATGTGGGTGCAAAGCAGAAAAAAAAAAAGTGCTTTAGAGTGAGCAACACTGAACAAATAGCCGCACAAAAAATTCGATACTTAGTAAAACAAAAAGGATATGGGAATAAAAAAAGTTGATTTCTTCAAATACACCTTATTATAGAGTGCTCAATTACAGGTGAAGCAACGTTTAGAGTACATATTTATTTCTTTGACAGGTCTCTTTCTCTGTAGTTCTTAGGTCTCTTTTGTTTGTTTTTTCCTTGTTTATCAAATAATTAAATATAACTTTGCCTATTAATTTCTATAAGTTCAAAGGATATACCCTCTCTTCGAAATTTTAAATCCTCGATATGAATATATTGTTATGACTTGATTTTATGAGTCTTTTGCATTGGAAAGGGTTACTGCATACTCTTCTAAGAAGCAATCAGTTTTTGATGGCATCATACCAAATAATAACACCAAACAATTTCAAAATATTGTTCTAAAGACATGACTCAGCAACTTAATATCAACTGTGATTATAATATTACTTGCTTATTGACGTATTCAAAATAGTTTTAACATACTAAGTTCTCTGTATATCAGTATTAATAATTTTATACCTTAGGATTTTGTTAAGTCAATTAAACCTGGCATTTCATTTCTTAGAAAGTAACATTTTCTTTAAATTATTGTAAATTTTTATTACATCGTTGTGTGAGCTCTGAACTCTGCTTTAATTATGGATGTTTTAAAAAATGAACCTCGTTATGTAGTTCTTCTTTCTAATGCTCTTTCAACGTTCTTGGTTTCAGTTTTGTTATACTCTAACTGTATTAGTGTTAATGTATTTATACACATGTTTTAACAGCTGCGAAATAAACATCAATTTCTCGGTAAATCACTTGAATAGAGTAGGTTTATTCACAATCAACCTATATACAAACACGTGGCAAAACTTCTCGCGTATAATAACAAAGTATTCTACACAAGTTAGTCAGCATGCTTCCCCCTTCACCGAAGTTAATGTATTTATTAATAGGATTCAAACCCATTTCTTGATATTCATCAATTCCAAAGCCACCAAGCAGAGAAATCTTGCTCTTTATTGTATATTTGTTTTTCCATCTAACGTTCTTCGCTGTTTTCTTCTTCCGGTTCCTCTTCTTCAGGGATTTCTGTTTCAGTTTCTACTTCTGGTTGTTCCTCTGGAGGAATAGGAGAAGGAGCAGGGGCAGGGGCAGAAGCTTCCAAGCGAGCCTTCCGACTGGGAAGCGGAAGACTTCCTCCTAGTAACGGAACTGCCTTTTCTGTGTCCTGCTCTGTCAAGAAGAGAGCCTCTTCAATACCGATGTTATTATTGACGTAAAAAAAGTCTTTAGAGTTAGCGCACGGTATCGCTTCATGTGGAAAACCGCAGGTTAGGGTTAACTGGTTAAAAATCGTAAGGTTTCCACATATGAAACTCCAGTGTTGAACCTCCGATTTACCATTAGCATGAGTGACGGTCTGGCAAACGTGGAATATCTTACAACCATTGTCCACGTCAGCATAATAGCCATTCCCTGGGCACAAAAACGTAGTTTGAATGTTTCCAACAAGCAAATCGGCTCCAGCTGGAAGTTCGTATGCTCGCCTCTTGAACTGCAGAGGAAAAAAAGATATTTATAAATATTACCTGAGCATAGTTTGAAATTCAATAATCATTTCATGTAGTGAATATCTTTATTCGGTGTTTATATTGCTACAAATATATCGCTAGAAATATTAAACGAGGAACTAGAGGTGCTTCCTTCGTTAAAGCCAACACACAGTTAGTAAAGTTAAAACTAATCAATAAAGAAAAGGGGCCCGGCATGGCCAAGTGTTAAGGCGTTCGACTCGTAATCCGAGGGTTGCAGGTTCGAATCCCGGTGGTACCAAACATGCTCGCCCTCCCAGCCGTGGGGGCGTGATAATGTGACGGCCAATCCCACTATTCGTTGGTAAAAGAGTAGCCCAAGAGTTGGCGGTGGGGGATGATGACTAGCTGCCTTCCCTCTAGTCTTACACTGATAAATTATGGATGGCTAGCACAGATACCCCTCGTGTAGTTTTGCGCGAAATTCGAAACAAACCAAACCATTCTTGTTCCATAAACTGGTGTAAAATAAGATTTTTTTGTTGTACACTAAACAACGTGTGAAGTCAAATTTATGGAATTAGTTGGATGTTTGTATAATTCTCAGTTACAAACATTAAGTAAAGTCAAACGAGTTTATTAACATCAAGCATTTGTTTGAACTTAAAAATTGTGTTGTAGAATTGAATATGTAAGGTTCGCCGTTATATGTTTCTCTATTTTATAAAAAAAAACACAATCAAAATTTGAGAAGACATTGAGCATTGTGTATCGTATATAAATAGTTGGTGATGTTATTCATGTACAATGGTTAATTCCCGTAATTTTAAGATTTTAAAGAAAGGTAAATTAAGATATTTAAAAGCGTTCTTAATTGGTCAAAATCCTAGTCTTAACGGGTTATATTATCCATTTGTTATTGTTACAATTGTAACTGAATTAATCAAAGATGGCGGAGCTACAAACTCCTCACCAAGAAAACATTTCACCGAGGAGGAAATTCCTAGACTTTAAAAATACTTTTAAGGGGTTGCTTACTTTCTCCGAGGATGGAAGCAAGCAACAAAAAGTGTAGTAAATATCTTAATACCTGTCTTACAGGTTTCACTGTATCCGAAAGGATCATATGTCAGTAATCTCTCGTGCAGGGAGATTTACTAAATAACCTACTTAGTCGACATGGGAGTGAGGCGCCCTCTAATTTAACTTTTGCTTGTTTAAGAACTAAGCCAATAGTAAACATTTGCGAGATAATTATTCTAGCATAAAGTTGTTTAGAAATTAGTGTTACTAGTAACTTATATTTTAGTGCATGCTTTTCACACAGTGATGATTATAACAGAACACAGAAAAGCTGAAATTGCGTTAAATAATCCACCAATTAATTAGAAGAGATTTTAACACTTTAGCTAAAATTATTATTGTGATATAAATATATCAACAAGGAGAAAAGAATAATACAAAGATCTACCATATAACTAATGATTATTTTAACAATTTGACAAGGAACCAATGGTTATTAAAATAGAATAACTTGGAGTTAGGAATGATGGTGATTTTAATGGATCTTCAATAAGCGATAGATGATACAAACATGTAAACGAAGCTATGGGAAAGATAAAAATACTCATATAGGAACTAGTAATTATCTTAACAGATTGATTAGCACATAATAGTGATATTAGTAGCTCAAAAAGGATTTGGTGGTGCTGAAAAAATCGACTAGGAACTAACACTGATAGAAGAAACTCAGTAACAAAGTAGTGTTTACTATGCGCAATAGATAACATACGAGTAAGTTATTCTGTGGTGTTTTTTTCAGATGACCATGAAACAAAATATAAAGTTATGTAAATAAGAGAAAACTTAAATTTGTAAACAATTTATATTAATGTACTAAATCAATGCAGGTTCGTAGCTCAAGACACTTGCAATAGCAGATGACACATTAGAAAACCAATCACATTACAGTATTTGAGCAAAAAACTGAAGCAAAACTTACCCGAGGTGAGGCTGTCACAGCGGCTACACTGCATGCTACTGTAAAACGTACAATAATTGTTATTATGATTATTAATTTTATTATGTAATCTCATTCAGATATAATTATTAGCATTTCACTCAGCTGTAGTCATTATTAACTCACTGAGTTGTAATTATTACTAATGCAATCACGTGTAACTATTACTACGTCATTCAGATGAAACTTGTTAATATATATTTTGGCTATTCCTTTAACTATATTCTTTAATAGATTGACAACTTAAAAATAAATCATTAACTATTATTTGTTATGAAAAATCTTAACACTATCGTCTATGATCCAGTTGTCGTTTGCTCTAAATATTACTTGTGCTAAATGTACAGTCTGGTTCTAAGGTATTCATGTAATAGTTTTCTTCTTCTTTAAGATGATCATACACTTATATGTAGAATGGAACATTCTTCTTGTTGCTTGCTTCTGTTAACAGAAGATGGAAAACATCGTTTTCACACTTGATTCTACTTTTATCGATAAATGTACACAAACCACACCGTGTCAAACCAACATATAATAACAATAAAATTACACTAATACGAAATCATTAAATAACATTTATTTTTAGACCTAAAATATTTTGGTTTATTTGTTTCTCACCAGCTATATTTTAGTGATGTATTAGCGTTGACACGATTGTCAGAAAATACATAGAAGTTCAGTAATCTTTAATGGTATATGGGAATAGCATCGACAAATAAACCATGAGGCTAACAAATCACTAATGTTGTATTGGGATAACATCAAAAAGTGCATTGTGAGGTTAATAAATCACTAATGATGTACTGGAATAATATTGAGAAGTATATTGTAGAGCTAATAAATCAACAATGATGTATTTGAATAACATAGAGAAGTACTTTTTGAGGTTAATAAATCACTAATGATATATTTGAATAGCATAGAGAAGTACTTTGTGAGGTTAATAAAATCACTAATGATGTATTTGAACAATATTGATAAGTACAATGTGAGGTTAATAAGTCACTAATGATATATTAAATAACATCGAGAAGTAGATTGTGAGATTAATAAATAATAATATATTTGAATTACACGGAGAAGTACATTGTGAGGTCAATAAATCACTCATGATGTACTTGAATAATCAAGAAGTACATTGTGAGGTTAAAAATCACTAATGATATATTTGAATAACATCCAAAATAGACTGTGATCTTAATAAATCATTAATTATGCGTTAGAATAACATTAAGTACACTATGAGACTGGTTTATAACTGTTGTTTTATATTTAATACCAACACAAAGTGAGTCACTATTGCTTTAGGTACGTGACGCAAAGTCTCTTTGTATGATTCTGTATTTTAAAATTTATAGGATAAACTGCAGTTGATAACCGAAGCAGCAGATCGAATAATATACATAAACATAACAGTGCTTTAACTTACCCAGGATAATCCACGTTCTCATCTCGTGTTCTAGTTAAAACCTGTGAATAAAAGGATTATTAGTTCATGTTATAAACGTTGAATAATTTAGAAACACACAAATTAATTCCTTTATCTGTGAGATTTGCTGTCCAGTTATCGTAGAAATTTTATATAAAAGTTTTACAATACATGAGAAATATCCGTAGAATACATCAAAATTACTAGTAACTGACTATATATACGTATATCGACATTCAACTTTGCTCATGGTAAATGCGTGGATGAAACTGTGTAATTAAGTACTACTAATCGGACATCGCAAGAAAGATCAAAGATGATTTTATAAACAGATGGATTTTACGTTATTACGTAGCTTACAGTCGAAAAAATATTAAATGAATAGCTAATTGTCAAAAAGGAACCAGTTGAAATTGTTCGAATATATATTAATTTTACTGTTACAATGGTTGTTACACAAATGACCTCAGCTACGCGGAGCTATAGTCATCCAAATTAGCTTAATGTTTTCATATGTCATCTGCTTTACTTATTCAAATGTACATCATTAATGTAAACAAAGAGTTAGTCTACGTCTAGTATTGAGGATACTTAAATATACAGTGTCTACATCTTATGTTTGAACATAGTATTAATTCCAACAGTTCATAGTGTGTAAAAGCCGGTTAGTAAAAAAAAGTAAATAAATGCGAGATAAAATAGAGAATGTGATAACTCAGCGTGGACAACGGTAAATAGTCAGAGAATGTGTAATCAGAGTGGACAACGGTAAATAGTAAGTTCTACATTGGAAGTTCCATCCTTTTCGGGGATAAAAGGTGGCTTTAAAAACCATGAGTCCACAAGAGAAGACACAAATCTTCACTTTTGTTAATAAAGTTCAATACTCTATTAGAGAATATTTATGTATGTGTTTCTCATTGGCAAATACTAGTTTCGAGGGGATAGTGCGGACGAGTGGTTAGGGTGCTCTGACTGTGAATCAAATAATTTATTGTTTGCAGCCCGTTGCTACAGAAATACTCTCCTCACTTTGGGACCTTAGTGTGTTACAAGAGTGACAGTTAAATCCCACTATTTGGTCATACAAGAATTAGCAATGGATGGTGTTCACTAGCTACTTACTTGCTAATTCACAATTAGGGAGGACAATGTTGAGGCATTAGGCCGGAAATAAAACATAAAATAAAACCCTGAACTTATAGCTTTGTAAATATTCAACATCAAACTTTACTCAAAAGTATAAACCTGAGCTAACATATTACAAGATATAACTTGTCGCCAGTGTTATCTATGTGAAGGTAAGTTGTTTAAAAAACATTTATATCAGCACTCTTTGAGTTTTTGCCGTTTAAACTGTCCTCAATTCGATTTCATTTAACCATTTATGAATCAAACGGTGTTGAACATTAGTGTATTAATTCAACAAAATATCTTAATACGTGTTTATACGAAATTAAGAATAGTCTTCGATTTTTTTTTCTATATCCGCTCAACTACTGGGACAATAACCCTAGATGTATTTAAACCAAATATCTACTTACGCATCTCAAGTTATAAGGTAAGTACCAAAACTTTGGGACCAAACTAACTAATATTATACCAATAGATACACCAAATGTCTACTTACGTATCGAAAGTCGTGGAATAAAAACCAAAACTGTTTAAGATACTCTTTCTGCTGTTAACTAACTGATGAAAGTTTGCCATCAAATCTCTTATTTATAAATGAACTCTGCCTAAAGGTAAAGATGACGTCAGGACGTATTGTGTCAGCGACAAACTCAGAAATAGGTTGCTAAATCCTTTTTTTTTTAAAGTGCTACTGTTATGTGAGCATTACGTTAGAGATGCTTTTTCCTTGACCTGAGCCAACCGTGCTCACGATGTTTGGTTGCGTCGCCATTGGACACTTGCCACCAGTTAGTTGACGTACTGCTAAAACTGCTGACCTTTAACCTAATGAAACTCCGGCCGAGACCAAAAGCTAATATTATCGAGAGTTATGACCTCTCATAGGTAAGTTCTAGGCCAAGTACGTCTGCTAGAGATTTGTCTATGATGTCACCCCCAAAACGTCAGGACACCACTTCGAGTGCAAGTTTCCGCCTTTGATACTAGTTATTTCATCCAAAGTTAAGAGACAGGTAAGAAAGAAGAATGACATAAATTGCTAAACATTCGTAGAACAATAACCCTATTTTACTTCCGCTGACGTAAAAACAAATAACATAGTAGCCTTAAACAACTAATTTTAATAATTAATAATAATTTTTGTGTTCCAAAACTCTTCTACAGTTATTTTATACCACCAGATAGAGAGGAAAACGTCTTTCAAGAGAAAATGCTAGGACCTCATAAGAACATTTAAAGGGAAAATAGTGTGTTTTTCTTATAGCAAAGCCCCATTGGGCTATCTGCTGAGCCCATCGAGGGGAATCAAACCCCTGATTTTAGCGTTTTAAATCCGTAGACTTACCGCTGTACTATCGGGGGGCGAAGGGAAAAGAAGGTGTTAAAAAGTAAAGATTTTGTTCGTGTGCTTCTAATCTTGGCTGACAATTACAGTTACAATCTTTACTTGTAAGTTGGACATTATTATTTTATATGAGATAGAAGGCAAGTTACAACCTTTACTTGTAAGTTGGACATTATTATTTTATATGAGCTATAAGACAAGTTACAATCTTTTCATCATACATTACACACCACATCTATGAAACCTATATGAATTGCAAGATAAATTACAAATTTTACAAATGACACCTTTATTCACGTCTAATGCAATTGTATTAACTGCAGGATAAATTACGTCATTTGCATATAATACTTGCACGTCAGCCTAATAGCCCCTTCCAGTAGCTTAGCTGTAAGTATCTGGACATAAGATGCTAAAATTGAATTTCGATATCCGTTTTGGGCACAACACAAATAACTCATTGTGAAGAATTTTTCGTTTAACAAGAAATAAACACACAAACCAAATTTGATAAGGTTAGATCAACTGTAAGATATACTATAACTCTTACATGTAGTATCAACTGTAAGATAAATTAAAACCCTTACATGCGACATTTAAAATCATCATATTAACTGTATGATAAACTAAAACTCTTAATGTAACACATTATACTGAATTTAACAAGATTGTATTGGCTGAAATGTAAGTTTACATTGCTAGATGCAAGATAAGACGAGACTCGACGCGAGTGAAATGCAAGATGCAGGATAAGACGAGACTCAACGCGAGTGAAATGCAAGATGCAGGACAACAAGGGAGGTTCTGTCATAAGGTTGGAGTGTGTGTGTGTAAGGGGACTTAAGTATTTCCGTTTTTTTAAATCCATTTCAGAGGTTGCATAGGAAGCTTAAACATGATAAGAAAAATAGCATAATCATATTTTTCACTTAGTCTGCATTGTCATTGCATATAATTTTACTGTTAGCTATAATTATAGTCTAGCGAGGGAGAGACCAATCTTTTTTCTTTTATCTTTCCAATAATTTGCAACAACTGTATGTGTTGTGACGTCATCCCCAGTAGCATCCCCAAAACTGAGAATATGATAGTAATATTAAAGAAAAAATTGAAAATTTCGAAAATCTAGGAAGTAGTAATGAATTGTTAGCAGTCGTAGATGAAAAATACATGCAGAATGTCTCAGGATGTAGCACAGTCAGTGATGGCCCTCCATAAGATAGCAGAATGTCTCAGGATGTAGCACAGTCAGTGGTGGCCTTCCAGGAGATAGCAGAATGTCTCAGGATGTAGCTCAGTCAGTGATGGCCCTCCAGGAGATATAGGAATGAAAACGTTAGAGCCTAAACAACTTAGTCTATCACATTTCCAGTAAAGAAAAGTGGCTGTCAGACTTGCTCTTTTATTTCTATGTCTGCCCATCTACTGAAACAACACTACTTAATGTTATAATGATAAACACATTTATACTCTGTATAACTAATTTCCATGGGTGAGATACATCACCAACGTGGATCTCTCGTTTTGTTTCTGTTGCTCTCAAAATGTAGTTACGTAGAGCCATGCTTTATCGTTAGTGTTTTCAGAAAGTGGTGAGATGTGAAGTCTGTATTTAATACTCGTGAAAACCAAGTTCATAAAATTGCTTCTTGGAAAACTTACACAGTAGTTCAAAACAAGAGGCAACGAAGTTGTCTACTGAACACCACCAGTCTGTAACAGAAAATATAAAACACTTGTCTAAAATATTTAATGTCATCATAAGTTCGTCCAGCTGCTGAGAGTGCATGAAGAAATACAAGACTCTTCAGATAAAGGATTTTATTTTAACTTAATAAAGTTTTAACCAAATATGATTCTTGTTTAGTTTTAAAAGTAAGGAGTGGAAATGAAAAATATAACAGCAAAGAAATGCAGTATAACCGTACTGGATCTACAGCGTCTGTATTGATTGATGAAAATGTTGATAATGTTAGGAGAGTTGAGTTGGTAGCTTTTATGGCTGATGAAACTAGAGAATTTGTAAAAAAAAGAAGAAGAATAGTTTTACGTACGTGTACACTTTGTAAATGAGCAACTAAATATCAAAGAAAGGTTTCTATCCTATGAGCATGCCAAAGATCTCACTGCAGAATCTCTAATGCAATTGTATTAACTGCAGGATAAATTACGTCCTTTGCATATAACACTTGCACGCCAGCCTAATAGCCCCTTCCAGTAGCTTAGCTGTAAGTATCTGGACGTAAAACAAATGAACATGATCAGGTACATTAAAAATATGTTTATATCACAACTCAGTCATAAATGTGATTTCACAGATAAAAACCAACCCAAAAGCAAAAATTAGGTTTCTCGGAATTTTTAAAGTATATTACTGTTTAATCATTATTTCTGGAGTTCTCCCTGGAGGATAGAACGAGGGTGGAGTTGGTACAACATCGAGACAACTTATCAACTTCAGTTATGTTTAAATCATAATTGGTCAAATATTCATACAGAAATCTATTACTTTTATTGTTACCTTTCTTCGAAATTGTGAAAAACCTTCGTGTTTTCACAGTTTATAATAATGCCATTTCTTGCGTGTAGTTAAGGTGTGGTTTGTTTATTTGTGTGTGAGGATGTATATATATAAACACGGTACTTGTGCACACTCTCAACCCAACACATACAGACAGTAGCACTTACACATATTTGTTTTAACGTCCCCCGATGGGGGACGTTATTTATTTTTTACACATACTAACACTGTACTAACTATGGGATAATATTTAAAATAGCACTCGTAGTTAAACAAATAAGCATATCAGCATATTGAACCTGCTTACAGCTCGCTATTGGTAATTAGGAACGATACACCATTGAATAGAATTATCTGTTTTGCTTATTTCAAGTTCAAACACGCTAGATGAAAAGTTAACATTCATTTTAAACTCGAACTTATCAAATGTGCAAAGTTTGTTTGTTTTTTTGGAATTTCGCACAAAGCTACTCGAGGGCTATCTGTGCTAGCCGTCCCTAATTTAGCAGTGTAAGACTAGAGGGAAGGCAGCTAGTCATCACCACCCACCGCCAACTCTTGGGATACTCTTTACCAACGAAAAGTGGGATTGACCGTCACATTATAACGCCCCCACGGCTGGGAGGGCGAGCATGTTTGGCGCGACGCGGGCGCGAACCCGCGACCCTCGGATTACGAGTCGCACGCCTTACGCGCTAGGCCATGCCAGGCCAATGTGCCAAGACTTTTCCTTTTAATATCACTCACACGACTGTAGAAGCCGAATCTCTTAAGCTGAAGCGATATTTTGTAGTTTCTTGTAAAATATATTTATACGATTCTAGAAACTGAATCACATAATCTGAACTGACACTTTCCATGTGGATATAAAAATACTTATACGATTATATACACTCAATCATTGAGATTGAGTAACACTTCATATCTATATGTAAAAAAAACTCAAATTGTTTTAGATACTGAAACACTTGTGGACTAAAAAAGATACGTAAGAAATGTGTGTAAAAATACTCATAGGACTCTAAAAAATGAATAATTTGAGTTTAACTGATATCTCGTAATTGGGTATTAAAATTTTCATACAACAAAACAAGGAAAGCTAACGTTTAGAATTGTGTTTACAATTACGGCCAGTTAATATTCGTCCTAATTTCTTATCATTATTATACACAACTTCAGAATTACTTTAAGTGTGTGTTTTCTTATTGCACAGCCACATCGGGCTATCTGTTGAGTCCCCCGAGAGGAATCGAACCCCTGATTTTAAGATTGTAAATTCGTAGACTTACCGCTGCACCATGGGGGGACGTTAGTAGAGAATAGAGAATCGAATGAACGTAGTTTGAGTGTGCAGTCTGAGGGTAAACAACTATTAATTCTTCGTACGAACACATGACTATGCTGGGCTTGAAAACAAAGAAATAAACTGCGTTTTCTAAACCAAACCTTCCCAGATCCCGATATAGATATTGTTTCTACATATATTCACACTCTACACTTCAATTCTTCTCCCATCTTTGTTCCAAACGTCCAGTTAATCAGTGTGATTTCTCTTCCATATTTTCCCTGTTTTTACGGTCTATATGCTTTTTTATTTACCGTAGCATATAGAGATATTACCAGCGGCTTCGCCTTACGTTCTCATTGAACAACATTCCTTTAACTAGAGGTTGGAATAAGGTAAACCTTCAAATCTCTCACAACTTTTATCAATGTTTTTTTTTACACAAAACAAAAAATACTTTTCTCCATTCTTATGATGAAGTTTAGGTTGTCAGTTAGGAATATGTTTCATATTTTTTGTTTAAAATTAAGCACAAAGCTACACGATAGGCTATGTTCTGCCCACCACAGGTATCGAAACCCGATTTCTAGCGTGTAATTCCGCCGACATATCACTGTGCTACTGTGATGTTGTCCAGAATATGATACTCTCATAATCTTCACTACTGCTAGTCAACCAGACAGTTACGTCCTCTTCAATCTGTTCTGAATGAACTCGATCATCCAATTTTCGCAGCTGACATTCAAACATTAGACGTGTCGCCACATGGCTCCTTCTCATCCAGTCATTGGTATCTGTTGCTATGGTCAATATCGATATTTGCTTATATATCCACTCTATAACATTAGATGTGTTGACCAGTCCTGACCTTTCCCTCCATACACTCTATATTTTGGTGTAAAAATATTTATATTACTCTAAAAACTAGCCTATTTGATTTGAAGTATTAATTTGTGTATTTGTGACTAAACATGAACACGAGATTGTAAAATCTGACTCTTTGGGCTGAAGCAATATTTATTTGTGTTTAAACGTATTCATGCGACTCTAGTAACTGAAACATTTATATTAAATTGATATTTTGGGTGTAAAAATGCCGACACAATTCTAGAAACTGGATTATTTCAACAGTATTTCACAGCATTATTATTCTTCGTTTAGCTTATTTGGCAGGCTTGGCGTACAAGTAGATTCAAAATGCACAGGAAACGAAATGGGTAGTCTTCATCTTTGACTTTTTCAAAGAACCCGTGAGCAAACTATTCGGGGTAAAAACAAACCCTATATATTGCAAGCGCACTTTTGAATCTACTATGGCAAAGAGCAAATTGGTAAACAAAGCGTTTTAATTAATAAAGTAAAATGTTTAGACACTTATTTCTATTCCTTGAGGGTTGTTTATAATTAGGCTTAGATATACCCAGATAAGAATAAATACATTTTTATGTATGCTAAACTGAATTACCCGATATTAAAACAAGTGGTCTTCAGTACTCATTCTATTGTTGTAATTACAATGAAAAAGGTTGTTTTTACAATGAAAAAGATTATATTGTTTCAGGTCATATTTTAACATATACAGTACCAGTAAAAAAACACATCCCAACCCTGCAATACACCTTTTGAATTGTACATAAAAATCATAATTTTAAAACAATCAAACAAATGCTAGCAGCCCAAAACAAAGAAATGCGTCGCACTTGGCCCCCGATTTCTCAAACAGTGAGTTCAATGAAATGTTTCACAAAGAAAAGGATGAAAAAAATTACAGAATGATAAAATAATTTACATTTAATCAAAATAATAATACTTTATTCCAATATAAAACTATAAACATTGTTATTTATGCAGGTTAACAGTTTCAAAACGCAATTGAAATATAAAACTCGGGTCAAAATATTTTTGGATAAGGCGTAAAAGAAAGCCAGTTGTGTAAGAATGTGAACAATGGTGTAGTATGATTATTATGGGCCCCCTTAGGACTTAGGCCCCCTGGTTCCAATGGATAATCGGTCAATGTTTGTTTGTTTTGAATTTCGCGCTAAACTACACGAGAGCCATATACACTAACTGTCCCTAAATTAGCAGTGAAAGACTAGAGGAGAGGCAACTAGTCATAACCATCCACCGCCAACCCTTGGGCTACTCTTTTACTAAAGAATAACGGGATAGACCATAAAAGTATACTGACTCCACTGACAAAATCGAGCATACTGCTGGGACGGGGAGTTGAACCCACGAACCGAGCGCTATAACCATCTAGCCATGTTAAGCAAATCATCCTATCGATAGACACCCCAGTTTTCTGTATATGTATATTGAAGGATTGGAGTGGAATTTTTTTTATTCAAAATACATCACTCGCGAAAATCAAGTCTTAACTAAAATGAAAAGTACAAGTGAATCGCGGTAGTTATACATTCAAAAAATGTGCCGGTGCTACTATTATTAGCTATATTTCGTAGGAAAAAATTTCAAACTGCAAATGTCTTTCATATAAACCAGTACATTTCCCCAAAACGTCGCCTATATACAGTTTCGTCTGTCAATAAATCTTTGGTTGTTTATTTCAAAATCTCAAACGATATACCCTCAGCAAGTCTCTATCTATAGCTGAAGGTCCGGCATGGCCAGGTGGTTAAGGTAGTCGACTTGTAATACGAGGGTCACGGGTTCGAATCCACCCTCACACTAAACATGCTCCCCCTTTCAGCCGTGGGGGTGTTATAATGTTACGGTCAATCCCACTTTTCGTTGGTAAAAGAGTAGCCCAAGAATTGGCGGTTGGTGATGATGACTAGCTGCCTTCCCTCTAGTCTTACACTGCTAAATTAGGGACGGCTAACACAAATAGCCCTCGAGTAGCTTTGTGTGAAATTCAAAAGAAGCCCCCCCCGCTAGTACAGCGGTAAGTCTACAACGCTAAAATCAGGGGTTTGATTCCTCTTGGTGGGCTCAGCAGATAGCTCGATGGGGCTTTCCTATAAGAAAGCACACGTACACAAAACAAACTAAAACCTATAGTGGAAATACTTTATTTTGCTTAGATAAATATTGCAACAATTAGTAGTATATTTATATAATTCGAAGGAAACGTTTTGTCTTTTTTTTTTTTTTTAAGAGAGCCAAAATATAATTTTGATAATTTTATATTTTCAAATTAGGAATATTTCTCTTCAATTTGTGAAAGTGGTTATCGTGTCTTATATACGACTTGTAGAATTCGTGTTTTTGTCTAGTTAATGTAAATACACGATCTGCACTTTGTAAGATTGACAGTAAAATCCTACTACTCGGTCAGAGAAGAATATCCTAAACCACCAACTTACCTACTAGTTCAAAATTAGAAATGACTATGTGAGGTTTGTCCTTGAGTAACCTTGCGCGAAACTTCTAAAACAAACGATTTAAAAGCTAGTCCTTCAATGAAAACAAATGAAACTTTTGTACGCGTGCAAAAAAAATTAATATTTTTAGCAGATCGTATTTTTTATTCATTCTCTAATTATTTCTTTATTATATAAATTTATGTTATTAATTATTTTTTGTTAGTCTTATACAAGTTTTTGCCTGTTGATGCCGAGCGGGCCCGGCATGGCCTAGCGCGTAAGGCGTGCGACTCGTAATCCGAGGGTCGCGGTTTCGCGCCCCCGTCGCGCTAAACATGCTCGCCCTTTCAGCCGTGGGGGCGTTATAATGTGACGGTCAATCTCACTATTCGTTGGTAAAAGAGTAGCCCAAGAGTTGGCGGTCGGTGGTAATGACTAGGTGCCTTCCCTCTAGTCTTACACTGCTAAATTAGGGACGGCTAGCACAGATAGCCCTCGAGTAGCTTTGTGCGAAATTCTAAAAAACAAAACAAATATAAACTGTTGATGCCGAACATTACGCAGTGCTTTAATGAAATAAACATTAAAAGAAACGATAGTACAAGCCAGAATATCACAAATCTATATTACATAAATGTCTGTATAAGAACAATTCATTAGTCCGCAGAAACAGTATATACTTTTAAAAGTACTGCACTGAATATCTTAATCAATAGCTCAGGTACACCCTGTTTTTTTTTTCAAAATTACTTACTTAGATGCGTTAAAGACTAGCCTGAAGTTAATAGTAATAAAACACATTAAAACAAAAAGTAGTTACATCTTTAGGCGCCTTAATAACTAGTTCCTATAGATGCATGGCTCTTTCGAAAGTTACTTCTTTAGTGAACTGCTGAACGAAAACAGACCTTTTTTTCAAAATTTACTTATTTATAGACTGGCCAACATAGATGCCAAACATTTCCAGAAGTTACTCACACCAGTATAACGTGTTCTTCCATTTGGCGCGTAATTTCTTCAATTACGTTTTTATACATACTACGTTCACTGGTAGGCCTAACACCAGAAATAGAAATTTTGAAACTAGTGTACGCTTAACTCACGAATAAAGTTCACGTCAATTACTTGCCAAAATTTCATCGCTAATCGATCAACGCTCTAACTGTCTCATTGAATAACAATTTAAGTCGGCATCTGAATCACTCATGAATAGACTAACGGAATTACTGATAACTCACACTGTCTAGCCCTCTAACTGATGCTGACTAACTCATTCGGTCTGCTATATTTATGTGATTTGTTCACGAATATTCGAGATTCCATCGAAGCATAAACTTTCATGATTGTTACATCATGTGAAAATCTTCCTTCAGTGAAAAAAAAAATGTTTAAATATTTAAAATATGGTCTGCAACAGCACGTTAACGATTAGCGCGTATAAACACTGCGTTTTTTGAAGTTACAATTTTAAATCGATTCATAACTAGCCTAACGAAAATATTACCGTACGAAACGATGTTTACAAAAAGGCCCCATCAGTAGCACAGCGATATGATTACACATTTACTCCCAAGAAACCAGGTTTCAAATCTCGTGGTGGGCAGACACAGATAACTCATTGTGTAGCTTAACTATCATACAAAACAAACATATGTTTTTATGCCACCTTAACTTCTAACCAGAAGAAGAATCTTTAAAAAGTTACATTTTTGATACGTTATTGATAAAATGTATAGAGACAAAACTTAAAAACAAAACGGCACTTCTTGAGATATGCCAGCTCATACAGACAATTTAGTTTTCATAAGTTATTTTCTTTTGTGCTTTAACGACAAACCCAACGAAAACAATACTTTTATTTTTCCAAAATTTCTTACCCATAACTTAGATCGTCTGCCACGAGCGCATGCTCTTTTTAAATTTTCAGAATAAAAATATTAGATAGTTGAGAAGTGAGAAAATGCAACTGCTTAAATCATTGGTATTATACATTTGAACATGATTAAAGCCTTATGAGTGATGAATATGTCAAACCTTTTTGGTTTAGTTCCGTTTTGAAATAAATAATAATTGGACTTATGAATTATGAATTGTTATTTTATCTTCAGTTCCTCATGCTATAGTAAAGATGTTGACTTTAACATCGGCAGTTTGTTTTTGTTGTTCTTTGCTTTAAAATTAATCTAAATAAACAGTTTTATAAAGCCATAACTCATATCCTAATGTCCCACGCTGGTACATTAGGATTTGCAACGCTAAAATCAAGGGCTCAATTCACCCTCGCTGGATAGAGCAGATTGCCTGATGTGGTTTCACTAAAAGAAAAATACACACACATATTCTAATCTCGCTATTTTTTCCTTTCTAAATTATTATACGGTTATTTTAACAGTATTATTCCTACAACATTCAAGAAATATTTTAACAAAATTCTCCGTTAATTGTGTTTACTTGTTTGTTTTGGAATTTCGCAAAAAGCTACTCGAGGGCTATCTGTGCTAGCCGTCCCTAATTTAGCAGTGTAAGACTAGAGGGAAGGCAGATAGTCATCACCACCCACCGCCAACTCTTGGGCTACTCTTTTACCAACGAATAGTGGGATTGACCGTAACATTATACACCCCCACGGCTGGGAGGGCGAGCATGTTTAGCGCGACGCGGGCGCGAACCCGCGACCCTCGGATTACGAGTCGCACGCCTTACGCGCTTGGCCATGCCAGGCCTAATTGTGTTTACAATAATATGTAGAACTCAAATGTTTTTAAAACTCAGTTAATTTCACTGAAATTAACATATGTGACATGTTGAAAAAAACGTACCCATCTTTAAACATTTATTCTGACGTTTTTCTCATTTGTTATTTTATTTTACATTTTACAGTTACTGCTTATTCACAAACTCATGTGACACTTGTTTATAGACTAGTTTTAAAAAGAGCTAAACGGTTATCTGTAGTTATAGAAGTTTATGGGAATAAACTTTGGAACGATGCGTCTACTATTGCTAACAGTTCTACTATACCTGCCCGGCCTGGCCAGGTGATTAGAGCGGTCGACTCGTAATCTGAGGTTCGAAGGTTTGAATCCCCGTCGCACCAAACATGTTCACCTTTTCAGCAATATGAGCATTATAATGTTACGGTCAATCTCACTATTCGTTGGTTAGCGGTGGATGGTGAAAGAGTAGCACCAAGTCCTTAATTTAGAGTGTAAGTGAGATGGCTGTTATCACCACCCACCGTTTTTTAGTTCAGTGCTGGTCTTACACAAACCAAACTATTCGTTGCTTTATCTCCACAACTTTACTATTTATAATAGTTTGTTTGTTTGTTTTTGAATTTCGCGCAAAGCTACACAAGGGCTATCTGCGCGAAATTCAAAAACAAACAAACAAACTATTATAAATAGTAAAGTTGTGGAGATAAAGCAACGAATAGTTTGGTTTGTGGTAATCTGAAGCCAGCACTGAACTAAAAAAACGGTGGGTGGTGATAACTAGCTGCCTTCTCTCTAGTCTTACACTCTTAAATTAAGGACGACTAGCGCAGATAATCCTCGTGTAGCTTTGCACGAAATTCAAACCAAACAAACAAAGAAAATGGTAATCCTTAAAAAAAGCTTATTTCACTTTTAAATTTAAAATGAAGGTGTTTTAGAGAAACATTTAAATATATCTGTTTTCTGGGTGTCATTTTAATGTATATAAATTGTGTGGTACACATTCCTGGACTGTTTTTTTTAATGAAGCATGAAAAACCGTTACCTCGTTTGCACACAAACAGAGACACCGGATCCGCGATTATCCTTACTTATCTGGATATTATATTGATTATTTTACCCAGACCGTGTAGCTTTTTTGTAAAAATTGCTCAAATTCATAAAATAACAAGAATCTTTAACAAATATATAAACTAGTCAGAATTCTGTGCAGGGCCGAATTGAGAACTTGGAAGACCAGGAGCAGATTTCGTAGAATGGCTCCTCAGAATTGAACTTAGCAAATAAGTTAAATACAGTTCAATACTATTACGTTTTAGAACAAAACCACCTAAGGCTATTTGCTGTTTCCTACACAGGGGACTGATCTCCGGATTTTAGCATTGTATTGGTTTGGTTTGGTTTGGTTTGAATTTCGCGCAAAGCTACACGAGGGCTATCTGCGCTAGCCGTCCTCAATTTAGGAGTGGAAAACTAGAGGGAAGACAGCTAGTCATCACCACCCACCGACAACTTTTGGGCTACTCTTTTACCAACAAATAGTGGAATTGACCATCGCATTATAACGCCCCCACGGCTGAAAGGGCGAGCATGTTTGGTGTGATGGGGATTCGAACCAGCGACCTCTCAAATTACAAGTCGAGTGCCATGCTTGGTCTAACATTTTAAATCCGTAGAATTACCCTCTACCACCAAGATATTACTATTTATTAACTACACTTTGAACAACACTCATGAACAATTTTAAAGGATGGGTAGATAATAAACAAAATACTAATTATACTATTTATAATAAATATAAATTAATGGCGACAATTTGTTTTTTCTAAGTGATCAAGCAAATGTTTACGAAAGAACAAGCTGTAAGAATATTATGATAACATATTTTTAAAAACGACAAGTTTATATGAAGGAACTAAATTCGCTGTTACCATAACGACACAGTTGCAAACGTGCTTTTTCGATTGAACATCCAATTTTTCATTAATTTTTATCATTGTCTAGCGGGGATCTTTGAGTCGCAGGGCCTGCGGCAATTCCACCAAATTTTTAATTAGCCCTGCTTTTGTATATGAACAATTAAATTAAAATGGATGCTTCAGTAACTTTGTTATATTGTTTCTTTTTAATGCCATTAAGACTTAGCAATTTTAAACAAAATTTTTAAGTGAAAAAAAAAGACGAACCTCGTATTTAGGTTATTTACATTTCGTAGTTTAAGGAAAACTTTCACTCTATAGTTTCTATTCCCTTGTTTTTCTGTGGTAAAAGAAAGTTGTTGTTTTTTTTCATTAACTTCTGTAATGTCATCATTCACCACTTATTTTTTTTTTCTGCACAGAATCCTGAAGACATACGAAGTAGCTGTTGTAGAAAACGCGAACTGTAGGCCAGGAGGGAAATTGTGTCGCTTAACTGTGGTGTAAACGGTATCTCTAGCAAACAAGAAGAGGCCTTTTTCCCTTGACCTCTGACCTGATGAATGCCTATTTTCCTCATTTATGACACTAAGGGTTAATAGCACATACTACACGCATTTCACTAGCATGGTTGTTTGTCGTAAATACAACTCCCAATATGTGATTGTCTATGGAAGATAAACAACTGGTTTTAAAAGAGGCCAAGGAACACGGCCAGCATTAACCAACAAATAGATGACCAGCTTAACTAGAATGCTACTAAACATTCTCTTTACCTTACGTTAGGAGATAATTAAAAACAAATATATGCGCATGAATGCTAATATACTCATCTAACCCGTTATTTGTAAGTTTAATAAAGTTTGAAATTCATGATTTTGTATTAGGTAGGTCTGTTTTGCATAAAACAATATTAATGTTATTATTTTAATGCTTGATGCGTTAAACATGTTAACGTCAACAAATTCGAAATTTTCTTTTGTTGCTAAACGACATCCTATGTATTCTGTTTCATAAAATGATTCTATCGTATTGAACGTTACCAAATTAAAAATTACACCAATGTATGTCTCCAAATCCAATTGTTTGAATTGAATTCTATTTAAAAGGATGCCAAATTTGATGATAATTTAATCAACCACAAAGTGCATTTTCAGTATACCACCTGAACTTACTGTTAATATTTTAATTTATTAAAGGTGCCAGTACGTGTGTTTATTAAGAATTCTATTTTTGGATCTCACTGTCTCAGTATTTTATTATATTGAAAGAGTTAAAGCAATTTGATGCAACAGGTTAGAAGTTGGACATTTGTATCTTATCAGTTGTTGTTGTATGTATTGTAACTGTTTCATCACAGATAATACCGTAGCTGTTTTTAAGGTAAATAAATTATATTTTTGTATACCATCAAATGTTGTCGTCATTGTTTTCTCTTTGTTAATTTGTTTCTAGTGAAGCAAATACTTTATTAATTTTTATTTTATCGGATTAATAATCAGTTGTTTCTGTGTCACATGAATTTATATTTTTTTATTTCGTTGCAACAAAACTGATACTGTTACGTTTTAGAACAAACCACCTAAGGCTATTTGCTGTTTCCTACACAGGGGACTGATCTCCGGATTTTAGCATTGTATTGGTTTGGTTTGGTTTGGTTTGGTTTGGTTTGGTTTGAATTTCGCGCAAAGCTACACGAGGGCTATCTGCGCTAGCCATTCCTAATTTAACAGTGTAAGACTAGAGGGAAGGCAGCTAGCCATCACCACCCACCGCCAACTCTTGGGCTGCTTTTTTACCGACGAATAGTGGAATTCACCGTCACATTATCACGCCCCCACGGCTGAAAGGGCGAGCATATTTGGTGCAATGGGGATTCGAACCCGCGATCCTCAGATTACGAGTCGAACGCCTTAACCCACCTGGCCATGTCGGGTCCTTCGCATTGTTAACAAAACTTAAAATCGGCTACCGTCAGGAATTTTCTAGATTTATAAAAAATATTTAATCAAGGTCTTTAGGAAATGTATTATTTGTGAGAAAACAACATATTCATAGGATTATCGCGTAGGCTTCTCTTATTCTTTGTTTAAAGCTTTCAGAAAGCGCTGTTGGAAACTTATTGAGCTGTTTACCATTTCTCTTGTCTGGATACTGGCACTGACCTCAGCGTTCAAAGACTTGTAACATCATTTAATCTTTGCATAATAATGCTTTAAGATACGGAAGCACGTATGAGAAGCCGAGGTAGAATAAACTCAACTTAAAAAGATGAATAAACATTTAGAGATGCGATCCAAGTTTCAAATAATTAGCAGAAATACTCAGAAAACTGTAGGTGTTATGTATAACAGTATTATAGAGGCTTTTAATAAAATGGAGGCTATGTTTTTGTGAATAATCTAGTTGATGGCATATATATAAGAACTGCAGCTCTTAAAAACTAAATATGCTATGGCTGAAAGAACTAAAGAGAAGTCTTTCAAACATCTGATGTATGAAATAAGTTTAGGTTTCAAAATCATATCACATACGCATTTTTAAGCCCGTGTGTACGTAGTAAAAGGCTAAATCAGTAAGTAAAACCACGCCGGCTCCGAACCTCTAAATTTACGTGCTGTTTCCAACAAGGTTAACTTCATAGTACCCTTTATATTTCATAAATACATCTATCCGGATTCACGAGACCAATTTTCCGCCAATTAAAGAAGCCAACAGGTTTGTTATTCGAGATAATTACGCAAGAGGACGAGCACTCGATCTTGCTGCTCACGTATAGAAAGATCAGACACATATCTGAGCAACCTTCCCTCTGACACCGACCTTCACAAATCATTATGCCCAGTGTTAACCTTTGCTTCTTCCCAAGTTGCACAGTTAAGAAAAAAAAATAAAAATATATATACAACCTGTCCTCCATTTTGGAAGATTACACATTTACAGAGGGAAAATTTATGATCAATTCATGAGCAAATGACAGAATATATTTAAAATTTAAAAACACGAAAAACTACTAAACTATCTGAAATACTACAACTACGACTATTTTGCTAAACACACGGATAACAAGGTAATGGATGCGCCTTTTCTAACTCGTTGGTTTTTATTTGTTTGGTTTTGAATTTCGCGCAAAGCTACTCGAGAGCTATCTGCGCTAGCCGTCTCTAATTTAGCAGTGAGAGACTAGAGGGAAAGCAGCTAGTCATCATCACCCACTATAAGCTTCCGGGCTACTCTTTTACCAAGGAATAGTGAGATTGACCATCACTTATAACGCCCCCACGGCTGAAAGGACGAGTATATTTGGTGTGAGGAGGATTTGAACCCGCGACCCTCAGATTAGGAGACGATTGCCTTAACCACCTGGCCATGCCGGTCCTTTTCTAACTTAACACATTGTTTATTTTTCTCCAATCGAAATAAGACAACATAAAAAGAAAAATATCGAGAGGGCATTCTGTGAACTTAAATGAGGAATTAGTAGAACAAGTAACGTGAAGAGTAAGATTACTTGTTCTGTGTATGTTTGTATGTCTAAAGGTTGTGTACATTGTGTACATGAATTTCGAATGCGCATAAAGTTTGGAAATGATGTGATATTTTTTTTATATTGTCTTGTGAATTTTTAAACTATTTTAAAAGCGCATAGCAGATGCTTAGGATTTCTCAAAAGCATTAATCAGCTATTTATAGCTAAAGTTCAACAATAATATAGTCAATAATATTTACATTTAGTGTTCAGGCACACTGATGTCTTACAGGTCACGGGTATGAAACAAGAAAACGAATATCTATTTTACCAATAAATGAAACTGGAGTCTTTACAAAACTGGTTGGTTCTTACATAATTTATTTAAACTTCTGTGGCTGATGGGCGTGCAGAAGAATGTTTATCTATATCACCTACCATTCCTATTCATGGATAATAAGCTTTGGATTGTATCAACTTGTATAAATCTCTCTGCCCTCGTATTCCCAAGAAGTAATAATGACAGAAACATAGTTTAAAAAAAATAACATAAGCCTTCTTTAGAGTGACTGCTATGATGCAAAACCTTACTAAATATATTTGAGAAAAGATACATTCTTTTTTTTAGAATTGTAGAAGGTTGAGAAGTAACAGTTTTTTCCCCACAATATATATGTGTTTGTTTTTTAATTTAACGTAAAACTACAAGATGACTATCTGCGCTAGCCATCCCTAATTTAGCAGTGTAAGACTAGAGGGAAGACAGCTAGTCATCACCACCCACCTCCAACTCTTGGGCTACTCTTTTACAAATGAGATCGACTGTAACATTATCTCGCCCCCACGGCTGAAAGAGCGAGCACATTGGTGTGACAGGGATTCGGACCTGCGACCCTCTGATTACGAGTCGAGTGCATTATCCACCTGGCCATGCCGGGCCTTCCAATATGGAATATCTCCATTGTTCTGTAGTGCTAATTATCTTATCCGTACCTACCTGAAGTAGCTCCAATACTAAAAAAAAATGGCGACAAAACTAAAAAACAGTATCTTAATTTAATATTTCTTTGCTTTAAGAGTATTGGAAGGTCTTCATGTCTTTCAATCATGCTGTATTTCGAAAGATATGTTACAGCTATTAAGTTGCTATACAAAGTGATTTATTGGTTTGCCATAGCCTGGTGATTAGGGCGCTCGACTCGCAACCTGTTTCTATCCCCTTCACAAATATATTCGTCCTTTAGGGCTGCTGTCAGAGTCAGACACCTTGAGGGCTAAAATTCTTTACTAAATACAGATTGCTCAAGCAACCAATCCCAGAACGAGATGGGGGTTAAGGTCGAATGAAGAAGAGGATAAAGTGATTCATCATCCTAAATATTTGTGACTCATATCTAAATCACTATTACAGATTGCCAATAACGAAACTACCCAATTAACGCAAAAGTCGTCTATTGTTAAATTATTTAGAATTAAAAATTCCATAACATCTCTTATGAGATGCCGCATATCCGAAGAACCTATCATATTGTACATAAATATACACAATCTATTTTACATCATATAGAACAAGTTATTTTTCTCTTCACGACCAATAGCAAAACGTGATACAATTACTTATATTGTAACCGTTAGAGATCACAGGGATATCACGAGAATTATCAGAATCAGTGCTGATCGCGAATATTACGAGATTAAGCACAAAGTAGCAAGTTTTAGAACCTTTTATTTCCCTGTAGTTGTGACAAGTATAACATATAGAGGTAGATAAACATACAACTTTAAAACTTAAGTAACAAACATATTAATTATAATGAATTTGTTTGTTTGTTTTTGAATTTCGCACAAAGCTACTCAAGGGCTATTTGTGCTAGCCGTCCCTAATTTAGCAGTGTAAGACTAGAGGGAAGGCAGCTAGTCATCACCACCCACCGCCAACTCTTGGGCTACTCTTTTACTAACGAATAGTGGGATTGACCGTCACATTATAACGCCCCCACGGCTGAAAGGGCGAGCATGTTTGGCGCGACGGGGATGCGAACCCGCGACCCTCAGATTACAAGTCGCACGCTTGGCCATGCCGGGCCCTAATTATAATGAAATCAGAATTCCATCTCTTAGGTTTAACTTTGTTCCTACAGTGAAACGAATATTATATAGTGACATCTTACGGCCCGGCATGGCCAGGTGGTTAAGGCACTCGACTCGTAATCCGAGGGTCGGGGGTTTGAATCCCCGTCACACCGAATATGCTCGTCCTTTCAGCCGTGGGGGGGCATTAAAAAGTTACGGTCAATCCCACTATTTGTTGGTAAAAGAGTAGCCCAAGAGTTGGCGGTGAGTGGTAATGACTAGGTGCCTTCTCTCTAGTCTTACACTACTAAATTAGGGACGGATAGCGCAGATAGCCCTCGTGTAGCTTTGTGTGAAATCCAAAAATAATGACATATTTGCTTGCTGTCAAAATTTCGCTAACATCTTAAATCTCAGAACAACTAATGATTGTGCTTCCAAATTCGAGAAACTGTGAAGTCATCACGATGAACCTCAAAGCAACTTGAACGAAGAGGGTGTAAGGTGATCAGTAGTTTGCAGAAAGACAGGGGCCATTGGTATATAGTATGCAGATGAACCTGAACCTAATGCATCTATACGACCTATTGTATCTTACGTAGGTTCACCAGCTTACTAAATAGACAAATGTCTACTAGAATAGTAAAATCACTAATATTAGATTCAGAACAATCAATTACAAACTCGGGAAAATTGTTTGACCAAATTTCTGAACAAGTAATATCCACAAACAATATTATGTTTGACCGGGACATAGTTTCACTTCTGCAAAATATCTGACAATAACACCATGAAAATAATACACAAGCCACTGAGTGATGACCTCTCACTTCCATCAAGAACGTCCACCAGTATCCCAAATACCACGAATTTATTACGAACTTGTCTCGATGCCAAAGAATTCCACTGGAATTGTCAATTTTACAGAATGGTAGACCATACACCAATACTTTATCACTTATAGTAGCAAATATATTCATCCAGCAATTCGAACACATTTGTTTGACACCATATCTTTTTCAACCATAATTATATATGGGTGAGCTACGTCGACGAAACATGTGTTTTATAGAGCCACAAAGAAAAAGAACCCGGAACTTTTCTTGCTCATGTGAAATGGCAATTTGACAGCATGAACAATATTCATGGAACTTGGAATCTATGACACTGTTCCGTTCGTCAGAAACACACGAACGTAAAGAAACAACTAACTTTTACTGTTTATTGGAAAGAAATTCAAACAAATAACTTTCTAAATTTTCGTTATACATTACGCCATACAATTTATGCCAAGATCGGAATTATTGAAACACTTAAGTCTAGAGTTACGAGTGTATATACTTCTCTCTACCTTAAACTTAAACATTCTGATAAGTATTCTTAAGACTAACAGCTATCACAAGAAAAAAATTCACTGCGTGTTGTATAATCACCTTGTCTCAGCTGTAAATAAATAACAACCTGAAAGTCGCTAAAGAAAGAAAGAAACTCTTCTGCTTACATACCTAACCTCGGAGGATTGTTTGTTTGTTTGTTTTTGAAATTCGCGCAAAGCTACACGAGAGCTATTTACGCTATCCGTCCCTAAGTTAGCAGTGTAAGATTAGAGGAAAGATAGCTAGCCATCACCACCCACGGCGAACTCTTTAGCTACTATTTTACCAACGAAAAGTGGGATTGACCGTAACATTATAACGCCCCCACGGCTGAAACGGCAAGCATGTTTGGTGTGAGGGGGATTCGAACCCGCTACCCACGGATTACGAGTCGAGTGCCTTAACCACCTAATCATGCTGGGCCTTACCTCGAAGGAAGACGATTAAGAAAAAATAATAAACTCAACGTCATCATCATCATAAGTCTTCCTACACTAAAAATGCCGCTTTCTTACGAGAGTAGAGTCCCTATAACTAAAGTTATAGCACTCAGTTTGAGGGTAATATACAATACTTTGGAAGACATATAACACCCGTTACAGGTAAGGTTCAAAGAATACCAAACAGTCATTGAAAAACAGCTACAAAGACATCGACTATAACGTTTAACATTAATTAATGTACATAAATGTATATAATATATTTGAAAAAATGCAAAAAATAGAGGAAAAAACGAAGAAAAATCAAAGAACCTATCGTCACCCAAGCAAGACAGTTGATCACCAGTAGGTGTGTTTGTGTGTGTTTTCTTTAGCAAAGCCACAAAGGATATCTGCTCAGCCCACCGCGGGGAATCGAACCCCTGATTTTAGCGTTGTAAATCCAGAGACATACCGCTGGGTCACCAGTAGGTATTAACCAAAACAACGTATTCAGTGTTTCGTGGACATAGTTTATTAAAGATATTAAAAACATCATTTGTCGTGGTATCAAAGTAAAAATAAATATTTAACTTTTTCCGTGGTTCCTCACGATATATTATTTGAAATCTGAACATTTTATTTTTCATATAATATTCATTACCGTATTTTGATTTCTCTATATAATACCTATTATTATATTGTATGCCTCCTATTTTCCTACCACACCGGTATGTCTTTAGACTTACAACGCTAGAATGTGAGTTTCGATACCCGTTGTGAACAAACCACAGAGAACTAGTTATGTTTCTTTGTCATTAATTTTAAACAAACATACTATATGATTTTAAATATTTTAAACATCAGATTCTATAAGATATTCATATCTTTATACAGCTACAAAGACCAAGGCTTCGACTCATAAATCAATGTTAAAGTTGAAGTCTTTGGCTACTAATTTTGTACTAGTCATAATTCATTTTAAGCTGTTTCTACATGGTTAATAACTTTAACACCAGATGTCACCTAGTGTTAGAATTATAATTCAAACACACGCCTTGAAACGTGCTCCAAAGTTAAATGAATATAAACTATTCGATATATTTCCGAGCGTTCAGAATTCAAAGAAAAGTATTATCAAAAGGCAGATTCTGTAGTTGTTTTTATAAACGTATAGTTACAATGAAACCAGTTAAGAAAAACGCGTGTTTTATTATGCGGATAGCAATAAACCCAGCAAACCAAAAAAGTTTCATAAAGAATAACGATAAAGACCGCAAGTGAAACGCGTATTGTATTATATTGTATGATATTGTACACAAAATGCATGTTTTACGGTTATTAAATACACACATATATATATATATGGCAGATAAGCCAAATAACAAAACCAACACCAACAACCCAGTGAAAAAAGGCGTGTTTAATATTGAACAGTGATTAACACGGTACACAAAGCGCATACTTTATAGTGGATTGTTTGTTGTTAAGGTCAAACGTACACAATGGGAAACTGTTTTGCCATTCACGGGTATCGAAACCCTATATATAAGGTCGTAAGCCTGCAGTTTTGTCGTTGAGCCATTGGGGAAGTTTCATAGTAAATAACGACTGAGTTGACGAAACATTGTTTCTGGGGGATAATACTTATATCAGGGACTCTAAAAAAATTAATCTTTCTTAGCCGCAATGTGATGTCTCCTCATCAGATTAAATATCCTGATAAAGGTGTTTTGCGTATAAATTAATGTCACAGAAAAGTGGTTTCAGAATTTCGATGTGACAAACTAAGAATGAAGTTATCAAGTCATAATGTGTAACTATACATTATAGTGACTAACTATGATGAAGTAATAAAGTCATAAGGTGTGACTAAACATTATAGTGACATCGACATAATATAAAAATAAGTGAGTAAACTTAGCATATATATTCTTCTCTGGTTCTATTGAAACCAGAAATTGCATTGTTTTACAAAATTGCACACACGGAGTAAGGCCAGTTTTAAAATCCTTTCGGGTAATGCGTTTACCTTTTGGTAACTACGTTTATTCCTGGTAATCCAAACAACTATTGTGGATTTGTTTGTTTGATGCTAAGCACAAGGCTACACAGTAGGCTATTAGTGTTGTGCCCATTGCGGTTATAAAAACCCGATTTTTACTCTGATAAGTCATCTAATTTGCCGCCGAGCCACTGTGGGTAGGGATGTGAATAAACAATCTTATATGTATGGAAAAACTCCAAAAATATTACACCACAAAAGCTGTGTTTCAGGTTACTATCTCTTACACGTTGTCACTGTAAATTAAGTTTTTTAAGATGGTTATCTTCAAAATGGATTCCTCTACTCTAGACCTCGCGTGAAAGCATTTTGTGAAGCACCGAATCATGCTTAATGCTTTCATTCAGGTAAGACGAATAACAACAAAAAACGAAACGCGTGCTGATGGCCAGCTGTGACGTAGATTTCATTGTAATATTACTTTGCGAGTTACGATATTCTGATACAGGTTAAAGAGCTGACCAGCCTTTGACTTTACTTTCTAAACCCGTCTTCCCTGAATGTTTGATTTCAAATTTCCCTTGACTGCTATGATTAAAATTCAAATGATGATCATCGTCCAAACTGCAATAGTTTTCGAGTAACCGATCCTACGATTGCTGCTTCTGATAGTCCATCAAAAGTTAAGGCCCAGCATGGCAGGTGGGTTAAGGCATTCGACTCGTAATCTGAGGTTCGCGGGTTCGCATCCCCATCACACTAAACATGCTCGCCTTTTCAGTCGTGGGGGCGTTATAATGTTACGATCAATCCCACTATTCGTTGGTAAAAGAGTAGCCCGAGAGTTGGCGCTGGGTGGCGATGATTAGCTGCCTTCTCTCTAGTCTTATACTGCTAAATTAGGGACGACTAGCGCAGATAGCCCTCGTGTAGCTTTGCGCGAAATTTAAAAACAAAACAAACCATCAAAAGTTTGAGAATGAAAATGAGCCGTGTCTTATAACCACGTGACCACTAGTTGAAAGTGGAGGATAAAAAAGAAACAAAAAAATAGCAAGAAAACATCAACAAACAGTAGATCTAATGTAAAAATCCATAAATATATTTATGGTTAAAAATGTAACCGCGGAAGAAATCAATATTATTATTCCTTGTGTATTTAATAAATTAAAGATGTGCAGGTGGAGAATATATTATTAATGATCAATGGTTATATGTGAAGAAAAAACAAACTTTGAATGTGGAAAAAATCCAAGACCTTATGCATTTAGATGTTTCAAATCCAAGATAATGTGTAATTAGATGTTTCAAATCCAAGATAATGTGTAATTAGATGTTTCAAATCCAAGATCATGTATAATTAGATCTTTCAAATCAAAGATCATGAGTTATTAAATGTTTCAAATCCAAGATCATGTGTATTTAGATGTTTCAAATCAAAGATCATGTGCATTTAGATGTTTCAAATCCAAGATAATGTGTAATTAGATGTTTCAACTCCAAGATCATATGTAATTAGATGTTTCAAATCAAAGATTATATGTAATTAGATGTTTCAAATCAAAGATCATGTGTAATTAGATGTTGCTAGTAAAGATTTTATAAACTTGAAGATTTAGCCAAGGAGAGTGTAGCATTACGAGTTCAAGATGATATATATTTAAAAGAGGTTACAGATGGGGAAGGGATGAAAGATATTAAGATTCTGAATTATGTGTAGTTACAAGATGTTACTGTTGTAAGATGCAATAATAAACACTCATGAATACATACACATGGTTGAAGGTACTGACGGAGGATTCACCATAACAAAAACAATATGGGGTATTGTTGCATCCTCCATCAGGAAGGTTATCTATGTGGGCACAGAGGTTTAGTAAGTTATATTCAAACGCTTTTGGAGCTTCATGCTCTATCTGGAAACTGTGCGTATTGACAATAGATCTGTAGCATAGTTCCCATTGCAAATCTCTGCTGTATCGATGTTATGTTCAGAATTCATTTCTATTTATCCTTGAGTGGTTCTCATATCCCACCTAGTAGAGGACAACCACGATTTCCCAGCGCTCTTTGTAGTGATCTGATGGTGCAGAAGTCCATAGGTTTTGTGTCCAGCAACTTCACCAGTTTATCTCTTGAGATGTCTGGTGATTGATAGGATATGTAGTAAAAGCCGCCATTTACCTACATGTGTTTTATGTCATTTTTCCAGACGAAGATCCTTCGTGATTATATTACCCGTGAACGACTTTTACCACCTACCTAGATATTCAAGGATTCACACCTGTTACAACCCGTTGCTTTTAGATTACCAGTGCTAGGGTTCTGATAGTTGCAAGACTTTTTCAGATGGTCATAGTTCCCCCACCCAGTTGATTCACAATCCTTTGTTTTCCAGGGCTAAATCCCCAATCGGAACAAACCTTCATGGCCGGAGTGTGTGTGAATATTTTGCATCGTTATATACCTTTCCCAGAAGCGATCAGTTATCGATATCACCACACTACGAAGAACCTCCAAACAATGCTGATATATGTGGTTCCATCGTGAATTTATATCCGCTATGGTTGCCACATTATGATAATGTGCTCAGCTATCTGCACGTGAATATTAATAATTTTACATTCTAAAATTTAATTAAATTCATTAAGTCTGGTGTTTTATTTTATACTAAATGACAAATTTCATTAAATTACTGCTGTTTTATAAAATGACCTCGTTGCCTAGTCCTTTGTAATGTTCTTTTGACTTTCTAGGTTTCATATTTGTTATTTCTTAACTTTAGTGAGTGTTGACGTTTATAAAGATGTTGTAACAACTGAAAGCAACATTAGGGTCTCAGTTTTCTATTCTGAATAAAGAAGATTTATTCACAATTCATAATCAAGCACGTGGTCGACATTATTGGGTATAATAATAAAACCAGTTAGTCAGCATGCTTCCTCTTTAACCGGGATTAATTTAATTAAAAAAATAAAACCCATTTATTGACATTTGCCTTCCCCCAAACCACCAAGCAGAGAAATCAAGCTTGTGTGATATATATTTCTTGTTCCATGTCTGCTTTTCTTTCTAACGTTTTTCTGGTCCTTTCTCGAGACGTAGTACGACTTCTGGATCTGCAAGAATACGTAAATCTGGAGGAAGAGCTGCAGGGGAAGAAATATCTATTTGAGACTTCCTGTTGACCAGAGGAAGTCTTCCTCCTGCTATCGAAGCTGCCTTTTCTATGTCCTGTTCTGTCAGAAAGAAAGTGTCTTCAAGACCAATGTTACCATTAACGTAAAAGAATTCTGGAGCTTTAGCACACGGTATCACTTCATCTTGAAATCCGCAGGTTAGAGTTAACTGGTTATAAAACGTAAGGTTTCCACACATGAAACTCCACTGCTGAACCTCAGATCGACCGTTACTATCAGTGACTGTGTGACAAACGTGGAATATTTTACAGTCGTTGTCTACGTCAGCATAATAACCATCTCCAGGGCACGAAAACGTAGTTTGAACGTTTCCAACAAGCAACTCTGCTCCATCTGGAAGCTCGTATGCTCGTCTCTTATACTACAAAGAAAAATATATTTACAAAAAAATACCTGATGAATTCTAGAGAGATCCAGTTTGTGAAATATACAACAAAGGTACAAATTCTACACCTTACAATTGAAATAATGAAAAACACGCTAAACTATTTTTAACTACCTTTACTTACGTTAAACATCCTATAAAGTAATCGACTAGGAGTTAGAAATATTCAACAAAGTTCAACAAGAAATTTTTAGCACCACAAACAGACCAAGAAAGAGCGAGTGGTATTTGAAATAAATTACAAAGAAACTTGCGGTGTATCGACAAGTTTAGAAGAGGCTAGTGGTGCTAAGAATATTTCAAAAAAGATTTAATTTGAAAAATATAAGCCAATAAGGAAACTGTGGTAAAATATAAACCAATAAGGAGACGGTGGTTTTACAAATAACAACAGGAAAGGATAGCATTGATAAACACAGATCACAAAGGGCTTTATGCAGCTACAAATAACCCAATAAAATGCCAATTGTTCTACAAACAGGATAAAAGGAGTCACTGGTGCTGCAAATAGGCCATCAATGGTTTAGCTGTGCAACAAGCAGATCACAAAAAATTAAATAGTTTTACGACAAGCCAGCAAAGGAACAATGGTGCTATAAACGTATCATAAAGGAGCAATTGATGATACGAACAGGTCGACAAAGGATAGTGAAAACGTGAATGCATGTGATTAACGAAAGTTAATAAGTAACAAAAATCTAGTCCTTACTAACCTTAAATAAAGGGAATAGTATTGTACTCTTAATCTTAATAGAAAATATTAAGAGGAGAAAGTGTTTAATATTTTATCAGCTTGTTTTATGTTTTGAATTAAGTACCAAGCTACACAATGAGCTGTCTGGGCGGACTCACAACGCTAAAAACCTGAAACATACAGCTGTTCCACTGGGGTGGGGCTATTTTATAATTTAATAACAAGTTTATCAAGATCTTACTAGTGATAGATAGTGACTAAGTTGCAAAACTAGAATCAGATTTTAGTTTTAACTGTGAAACCTAGGACCAGATGTCGAGAAAGTCTATCTGATTTAGAAGGTAGTAGTGACAACTTATTATTGTGTTTCCAAGAGAAGAATTAAAAAATATGACTATATGAATATACTATCACTTTAACTAATATGACATTTTAGCCACTTTCAAATCAGGAAGTTGTATCAGTGCTATATTCGAGATGCATTGGTTTAGAATATTGACAGAGATTTTAACGCTGGAATTTTTCAAAGAGCTAAAGAGAACGAAAAGTAATTTAAAAAAAAACTAGTTTCCTTAGTTAATATTGACAATTATATATTAGAATAATTTAATATGTCACCCACCTTATTCGACACTAATTTCCCAAAAAAGATACTGTTTACCATTGTTTTGCAATATGATGGGAAACGTGTGGTTAAATTTAAAATCAATTGTATGATATTAATTAGATACTTGTATTATCCACACTTATAATTAAGACGTATAACCAAATACTTTATTAAGATCAAATATTTACTTAAACTTACAGATGGTGTATTGAAAAAAAAAAGTCTAATAGTTATTTATAAATATCCATATTCATATTATGGTATTCAATATCTGCGTAGTTCACAATTACAAGAATAAAAGAAACGTCAGAATTTGGGAACATATCCACCATTGTTCATTACTTATCGATAATAGTGGTGATTGGGAACATATCCAGCATTGTTCATTACTTATCCATAATAGTGGTGATTGGGAACATGTCCACCATTGTTCATTACTTATCGATAATAGTGGTGATTGGGAACATATCCACCATTGTTCATTACTTATCGATAATAGTGGTGATTGGAAACATATCCACCATTGTTCATTACTTATCGATAATAGTGGTGATTGGGAACATATCCACCATTGTTCATTACTTATCGATGATAGTGGTGATTGGGAACATATCCACCATTGTTCATTACTTATCGATAATAGTGGCGATTGGGAACATATCCACCATTGTTCATTACTTATCGATAATAGTGGTGATTGGGAACATATCCAGCATTGTTCATTACTTATCGATAATAGTGGTGATTGGGAACATATCCACCATCGTTCATTACTTATCGATAATAGTGGTGATTGGGAACATATCCAGCATTGTTCATTACTTATCGATAATAGTAGTGATTGCAAACATATCCACCATTGTTCATTACTTATCGATAATAGTGGTGGTTGGGAACATATCCACCATTGTTCATTACTTATCCATAATAGTGGTGATTGGGAACATGTCCACCATTGTTCATTACTTATCGATAATAGTGGTGATTGGGAACATATCCACCATTGTTCATTACTTATCGATGATAGTGGTGATTGGGAACATATCCACCATTGTTCATTACTTATCGATGATAGTGGTGATTGGGAACATGTCCACCATTGTTCATTACTTATTGATAATAGTGGTGATTGGGAACATATCCACCATTGTTCATTACTTATCGATAATAGTCGTGATTGGGAACATATCCAGCATTGTTCATTACTTATCGATGATAGTGGTGATTGGGAACATATCCAGCATTGTTCATTACTTATCGATAATAGTGGTGATTGGGAACATATCCATCATTGTTCATTACTTATCGATGATAGTGGTGATTGGGAACATATCCACCATTGTTCATTACTTATCGATGATAGTGGTGATTGGGAACATATCCAGCATTGTTCATTACTTATCGATAATAGTGGTGATTGGGAACATATCCACCATTGTTCATTACTTATCGATGATAGTGGTGATTGGGAACATATCCACCATTGTTCATTACTTATCGATAATAGTGGTGATTGGGAACATATCCACCATTGTTCATTACTTATCGATGATAGTGGTGATTGGGAACATATCCACCATTGTTCATTACTTATCGATAATAGTGGCGATTGGGAACATATCCACCATTGTTCATTACTTATCGATAATAGTGGTGATTGGGAACATATCCACCATTGTTCATTACTTATCGATAATAGTGGTGATTGGGAACATATCCACCATTGTTCATTACTTATCGATAATAGTGGTGATTGGGAACATATCCACCATTGTTCATTACTTATCGATAATAGTGGTGATTGGGAACATATCCACCATTGTTCATTACTTATCGATAATAGTGGTGATTGGGAACATATCCACCATTGTTCATTACTTATCGATAATAGTGGTGATTGGGAACATATCCACCATTGTTCATTACTTATCGATAATAGTGGTGATTGGGAACATATCCACCATTGTTCATTACTTATCGATAATAGTGGTGATTGGGAACATATCCACCATTGTTCATTACTTATCGATAATAGTGGTGATTGGGAACATATCCACCATTGTTCATTACTTATCGATAATAGTGGTGATTGGGAACATATCCAGCATTGTTCATTACTTATCGATAATAGTGGTGATTGGGAACATATCCACCATTGTTCATTACTTATCGATAATAGTGGTGGTTGGGAACATATCCACCATTGTTCATTACTTATCGATAATAGTGGTGATTGGGAACATATCCACCATTGTTCATTACTTATCGATAATAGTGGTGATTGGGAACATATCCACCATTGTTCATTACTTATCGGTGATAGTGGTGATTGGGAACACATCCACCATTGTTCATTACTTATCGATAATAGTGGTGATTGGGAACATATCCACCATTGTTCATTACTTATCGATAATAGTGGTGATTGGGAACATATCCACCATTGTTCATTACTTATCGATAATAGTGGTGATTGGGAACATATCCACCATTGTTCATTACTTATCGATAATAGTGGTGATTGGGAACATATCCACCATTGTTCATTACTTATCGATAATAGTGGTGATTGGGAACATATCCACCATTGTTCATTACTTATCGATAATAGTGGTGATTGGGAACATATCCACCATTGTTCATTACTTATCGATAATAGTGGTGATTGGGAACATATCCACCATTGTTCATTACTTATCGGTGATAGTGGTGATTGGGAACATATCCACCATTGTTCATTACTTATCGATAATAGTGGTGATTGGGAACATATCCACCATTGTTCATTACTTATCGATAATAGTGGTGATTGGGAACATATCCACCATTGTTCATTACTTATCGGTGATAGTGGTGATTGGGAACATATCCACCATTGTTCATTACTTATCGGTGATAGTGGTGATTGGGAACATATCCACCATTGTTCATTACTTATTGGTAATAGTGGTGATTGGGAACATATCCACCATTGTTCATTACTTATCGGTGATAGTGGTGATTGGGAACATATCCAGCATTGTTCATTACTTATCGATGATAGTAATGATGTATAATGATTACTAACAGTCTTTTTAAGATTGTAAATAACGGTCAGAGGGAGAATTAGGATATTCTAATAGTCGGTTAAAATACTAGTGTGAACCAACAGGGATAGTCATCATTTAATTATTACAATTGTTATATAAGTTAACAAAGATAATGATGCTATAAACACATCTTTTAGAAAGATATAAGGATTCTAATATACAGACAAGAAGCTGCTGCAAATATCCTACTATAGAACTAGAGACGATCTCAGTAGATTGATAAAAGCTAGTTGTAATACCAACAGCTAAAAAAAAAAATGAGTTGGCGTTGCTACAAACAGATTGACTGGAAGCTAGTGGTGATACCAACATCTCTAAAAGAAGGGAGTTAGCGATGCTACAAACAGATTGACTGGAAGCTAGTGGTGATACCAACATCTCTCGATGCTACAAACAGATTGAGTAGAAAAGCAAAGGCTCAAAATGTAATGACGATCTATAAACAGATTGCTAATGGTAATATAAAAAAAAGGAGTTAGCGTTGCTACAAACAGATTGACTGGAAGCTAGTGGTGATACCAACATCTCTAAAAGAAGGGAGTTAGCGATGCTACAAACAGATTGAGTAGAAACTAATGGTGACACCAAAGGCTCAAAATAAGGTATTGACGATCTATAAACAGATTGACTAATGGTAATATAAACAGCTCAAAAAGGAGTTAGCTTTGCTACAACCATACTGACTGGAAGCTAGTGGTGATACCAACATCTCTAAAAGAAGGGAGATAGCGATGCTACAAACAGATTGAGTAGAAACTAATGGTGACACCAAAGGCTCAAAATAAGGTATTGACGATCTATAAACAGATTGACTAATGGTAATATAAACAGCTCAAAAAGGAGTTAGCTTTGCTACAACCATACTGACTGGAAGCTAGTGGTGATACCAACATCTCTAAAAGAAGGGAGATAGCGATGCTACAAACGGATTGATAAAAAAGAACTTATTCTGACAGAAATATATTAATAAAAAGGTTGGTCCTTCTAACATACGAGTTTTTTCTTGTGTACGAAAGTCTTGAATGAAAATAACAGAGCCTAAAGAAAAGATAATATTAACTAAAACAGACATTTTCACTTTTAAGCAATTTCTGTTAAAATAATAAATCAATGCTGCTTAGTAGCACAGTGCACTTTTGATAACAGATCGTATAACATTAGTAAACTGATCAATCACATTACAGCGTTTGAACAGAAATTGATATAAAACTTACCCGAGGGAAGGCGGTCACAGCGGCTATACTGCATGCTACTGTAAAACATACATTATTTATTACTACCTCAGTAAAATGTAAGAGTAATTACTGCTTTCTCATGGAGATGCAGTGATTACTATTTAATTCAACTGCATTATATTACTCTTTCATTCCAATGTAATTATTACTATCTCAGTCAATTTTAATTATTACTATCTCAGTCAATTTTAATTATTACTATCTCAGTCAATTTTAATTATTACTATCTCAGTCATTATTAATTATTGCTATCTCAGTCAATTTTAATCATTACTATCTCAGTCAATTTTAATTATTACTATCTCAGTCAATTTTAATTATTGCTATCTCACTGAAATGTAATTATTTTTCTCCAACTTAGTTTTAATTATTACTGCATCACTCAGACGTAATTACTACTATCAGATTCATCTATCAATATTACTGTATCACTCAATGTAATTATTACTATATCTATCTCATATAATAAATATCACTCAGTTGTAATTAATTTTACTTCGCTCAAATGTAGTTATTTTTGCCTCAAATACCATTACTGCTACCTTGCTCTTACAAAGTTATTAATATAACATTCAGATCTAATTATAAATATCTCACTAAACTTTAAATATCACAGCCTCATTGAAATATAATTATTACGATCTCACTTACATGTAGTCATATTATTTCCTTCTACACATAGCTGTAGAAATCAATTCACCAAAACTCACCCCAAAAGAAAGAGCACAACATTTGGATTTAGATATCAGTATAACTAATCAACTAAGAAAAAGCACAACATTTGGATTTAGATATCAGTATAACTAATCCAATATTGAAGTTTAATGTTTTTAATAGTTTTAGGTAAATTTTACAATAACAAAATTTGATAAACTGTATAGAGAGTTGTTTTAAAACAGAGTAATAATGGACTAATATAAATAAATAGCTACACTGTGGGCTTTGTCAGTCTTTATCACCAAGAAGTATTCTGTAAACTTAATAAATAATTAATAATGTATTGAATTAACATCCAGAAACACACTATGAGTCCACTAAAATCTCAGTGATGATTTACATTAACATCTGGCCCAGCATGGCCAAGCGTGTTAAGGCGTTAAGATATGCAATAGAACTGACCCTATTCAAGTGTTAATCGAAATCACAGCCAAGATACCAAGGAAATTATATACTTCTCAAGTTACTATTCTGCAACTTAGGTGGCCCGGCATGGCCAAGCGCGTTAAGACCCTCGACTCGTAATCCAAGGGTCGTGGGTTTGAATCCCTGTCGCGCCAAACATGCTCGCCCTAGCAGCCGTGGGGGCGTTATAATGTGACGGTCAATCCCACTATTCGTTGGTAAAAGAGTAGCCCAAGAGTTGGCGGTGGATGGTAATGACTAGTTGCCTTCCCTCCAGCCTTACACTGCTAAATTAGGGACGGCTAGCACAGATAGCCCTCGAGTAGTGCGAAATTCAAAAAACAAACAAACAAACTTCTTTCTAACAACCAGAACTTCAAAGTGATTTCAAATTTCTCTTTGTTTCTCTCTTTTTACCAAAAGGTTTCACTGTTTCAAAACGCTAGCCCAACACAGAGTTGCTATTGCTTTACGTACGCCTTGCATATTTAATACGTTTTATTATGTGTCTTTTTCTTTAGCAGTCTAGAGAGTGAATTTCAGCTGATAATTGAAGTAGCAGATGAAATAACATGTAGAAAGATAGTAGTGTTTTAACTTACCCAGAATAATCCACGTTCTCATCTCGTGTTTCAATCAATTCCTGTGAATAAATGCGTAACAAATTAACCTGATGAAAGTTAAGTAATTCAGAAAGACATAAATCATTTTCTTGACCCATGAGAACTGCTGTTGTAGAAACGGTTCAATCTTTTTTCTCGTAACAATTATAAAATACGTAAGGAACGTTCATTAGACACACCAAATTTTCTGAAAAGACTAAACATCTCCGTTTAGCTTGTTCTTAATAACTGTACAAATTATTTTTTATTAATTTGGTATCTGTAGTGTTACACAATAACTGATATTTTTTTTTTACTTATTTATCATAAAATAATCTTCTTTGGTCTTTCGAATATCGAATAGTGCACTAACACTCTCTACGTACAGAGTTATCTGGATTTTCTTCCCTAGATATCATCAGAAGCTAGATATGAAGAGCCACCTGGCACATTCGCTCTATCTTCGGTGGATGTGCCGCTTCTCAGATATGTAGAACGTCCCAAAATAAAAAACTGGCAAATAGCCAAAACCAAAATTTACTATTTTCGTTCATAATCGTCTTTCTTCAACGGCCTAACATCTATCTAGTTCCAGCATTAACTGTAATTATATCATCATTTGATGGAACAAAACAGTTTTCATGATATTTGACTAACTATTTTATTATTATTATTATATGCAAAGCTTACAAAGCTTTAGAATATACTTCATAACATAGTAATCAACGTGCGTCATCTTATAATAAAAGTAAACAAAAGTATTAGAAGAAGAAACATCTGAACTTGAAAAAACAAACAGACAACATAGATATGTAAGTGGACTTATTACTTGATGGGTTAATGTGATCACATAGTGGACTAAGATGTCTTGATCTTACATAGAGAGCACAATCCCTACAATACATGTAAAGATTTTATTTTTCATATCGTGGTCGAGACAGTTTAGTCCGCTATGTGATCATTAGCTGGATCAAGTAATAAGTCCACTTACATCCCGATCTTGTTTATTCATTTATTCAAGTTCGGAAGCCAGTCATAAATAACATTTTTATTTAGGGATAATTTCTAATACTTTATTATATTTACGTTACTATATAGTTTGTAACAGAAAAAGTAAAGTTAAATTTAACAGCTTGGTTGTTTTGCAATTAAACTCTAAGGATCTTTTTTTCTGCTCACTACGAGAATCCAAACTCAGTTTCCAGCAGTATAAATCCGCAGACATACCACTGTGTCACTGGGGAGCTAACTGCCTGGACGGGAACAACTGAAATAGTAAAAATATAGTTATTTTACTTTTACAATGTTTGCTATAAAGATGATCTCAAATGGACATTTATACGGACTAGTTTAATGTTCTCTTATGCCGTCTGATCTGTAGATTCAGATGTATACTGATAAAAGTAAATAAAGAATTCGTATACTCTACCATATGTTAAGTTTCCTTAAAAGTTACACTGTCTGCATCTCATGGTTAAAAATAATATTGATTCTAACAACCCTATAATGTTTAAAACCAGATTTTGCAAGAAACACCAATGCGAGCTAAAACACACAAGATACAGTTATAGAGAAAACACGGTATCTTTGTGGAATTCGGTTTACTCAGTGTGGAAGACAGAAAATAATAAGCTACACATTACAGGTTCTGTCTATTTTTTTACTACGAGATATTGATTTTAAAAGCAATGAATCCATACGTCGAGTCAAAATATTCAAGTTTTTCATTTAAAAAATAAAGCTCATTACACCAATATATTAAACGAATGTTGTGTACATATTTCTCTTTGGATAATTCACGTACAGAAAAGCAATATTATATATCGTTATTTTGCTTGGTTCAGAGGTACGAGCGTGGGATAATGGCTACCATGTTCTGAGGTTAAGTCTGTGGGTTTGTGGTTAGCGACCTCTTGCCGCAAAAAATGTGGTCTGTACTTTGAAGCTTTGGTGTGTTACAATAGTGACGGTCAAATCCTGCTACTCGATCAAACAAAGGTAGCCTAAGATATGCTGGAAGATGACATTGACTAGCTGTCAGCAGTAGACCCAAACTAGGCACAGCTATGCGCCGGTAGCCGTACTAAAAATATTCTAAAACAAAGTTCATATACATCTTGGATAAATAATTCCCTTAGCTGACAATGTTTAACATTTAGCAACTCATTTGAATCATAAACATAAATCTCAGCTGAAATATTTTCGTATCTTCGATGTATCTAGTATTGTTGTTGAGTTTTTTTTCAGCACTTCAAAGAAAACTGTAGGATGATAAAATGTTTAGGTAAAATATAAATATATTCTAGGGAAGCTTTTGACATATTTACTTAGCAAATTTAATATTATATCACTTCCATGGGTCAACATGGGTATCAGTCAGTGTGGAAAAAATTAGCGTATTAGTTGAACAAAATAAGATAAATTACTGTTCACACCAAATTAAGAATAATATTAGATTTCTATATCTGTCCAACTACTGGGATAATATCAACTATTATCATAATAGATGCATTTAAATTAGATATTTACTTACGCATCACAAGTCGTGGGGTAGACCTAAAGCTCTAGAATAATGCTAATTAATAATCTACCAATAGACACAACAGATATCTTTCTACTTAGTAGTAATGGATTCATGATGAGGAAACCGGAGTCTAATAATGAAGAAGGCTGAGAAAACATTTTATTTGCAAGATTCGAACGTTTCGGAACACACTTATTCCATCTTCAGAGAAATCTGAAACTCGTGTTACATAGATGATTGTTAATTAAAACTATAATATGATAATTAGTAGTTTACTTAGTTATTAACAGAAAGTGGTAAACGAAAGGATAAAACATAAGATTATAAACATATTGCAAAACAGTTGAGTTTTAAATGTGTAAAGTTAGAACAATTTTTTATCTAAAAAAGCTTTGTGAGTCATTAAGCGTCGAGCGGTTTCTAGTTATGAGTGAACTTTATTTAATGTAGAGTTCAAGGTCTTTAAACGATAGTCTGTGAACATTTAGGAATATCTAACAGAACCGACCGTTCACTACTTAAACCCGGCCGTTCACATATTAAAACCACAGATCACAATATTTCATATAATTATTTCTCTGTTATTACCACAGGATCTTCAGACCTTGAACTCTACATTAAATAAAGTTTACTCATAACTAAACATCGCTCGACCCTTAATGACTCACAAAGCTTTATTTATATCTAAAATTGTTCTAACTTTACACACTTAAAGCTCAACTGTTTTGCAGTATATCTATAATCCTATGTTTCATCTTTCCGTTTACCACTTCTATTAAAAACTACGCAAACTGGTGATTAATGATATTACAATTTTAGTTCATAATCACCTTTATAACATGTTTTTAAGATTTATCTGAAGATAGAATGAGTGCATTCCGAAACGTTTAAGTCTTGTAAATAAAATGTTGTTCGGTTTACAAACATCGTTATGTATATCAGGCCGTGAGATTAAAAACAAAACCTTGAGACATAGCTAGTTAATATTATATCAATAGACACACCAAATGTCTACTTACCTATTTCAAGTCGTGGGGATAAAACCGAAACTCTCAGAAACTCCCTCTGCTGTGACCAAACTGATGAATGTTCCCCATCGCATGTCTTTTTTATAACTGAACTCATCCTAGGGGGAAAGATGACGTCAGGGCGTTTTGGGCCAGCAATGAACTCAGAAATAGGTTGCTAAACATGAGAAAAAAAGAGCTACTATTAGGTGGTTATTATGTTGTGGACCTTTCCCTCAACTTAGACCAACGTGCTCACGATATTTGGTGGAACCTCCATTGTACACTTTCCACCAGATAAACAACATGCTGTTGACCTTTAACCTAATGAAACTCTGGCTGAAACCAAAAGCTAATAAAGTGGAAAACTGTACCTATCACTTATGCGTTTTAGGCCAAGTATGTCACACCTAAATATTTTTTTATGATGACACTTCAAAACTTTTACCTTCTTTACTGGTGATATTAAGGAAAAGCGAACTAAAGGACAATAACTCTGACTTGAGAACAGATAACTTTGTAGTCTTGATCAACCATAATTCTAGAATTTGATGTCCCACAAACTACTTTGTGCACTGGAACGGAGATAAGCAATTATAAGTAAAAAAGTATTAGGATTTTATAATATCAAATAAAGAGAAAAAATAATATAATAAACAATGCCCTTATTGTCTCTTAATGTGTGCTTTTGGTTTTAACTGACTAGTTTCAATTATAGTTCCAACTTTTAGATGTAACACTCATGCGCCAGATTTAATTAGATTGTAACAATTGAACGGTGTATTACCTTATTTATGTATAATACTTGAACGCCAGATCTAATAAGGTTGTACAAAATTAAAATTAAATTATGAACTCCACATATAACACTTTCCAGAACTAATAGGACTGTACGAAGTAAAGATAAGCTATAACCAACATATATACATACAAAAGTTAAAGACAAGATCTAGCACTATTGGTAAAAGGTAAGTTCGAATATTATTCCAGTGACTGTGAGCTAGAAATTACAGAACTGCACTGATCAAAAATTGAAGTACAATGTCAACATATGTAACAGTAAAACACTAAATCTATCATAAAATGATGAGCTGAATAATAAACAAAGACTTTCAAACATTACAGAAATTGTATACAGATATTTTATATTGTGAAAAAACAGCAAAACCTTTATATATATAAATTTGTAAGCTATAGGTTTGATGGTAAAGTAACAAATACACCCTAAATTCAAAGCTTTATATACAGTCGCTGCTACCTATATGTTTGGCAATACTGTAATAACTAAACAACAAATTTATGTCACTCAATGGGACGGCAATAAGTTTATGGAGTTATAGCATTAAAATTTGGATTTCGATTCCTACAACAGATGAAGCGAATAACCTAATGTGGATTTGTTCTAGAGAAAATAAACAAACGGATCTTTTTATACAATAGCAAAACACCACAATCGCAAACTAGTCAAACAGGCCCACCATGGCCAGGTGGTTAGGGCGCTCGACTCGTAATATGAGGCTCGCGGGTTTGAATCCCTGTCAAACCAAGGGTGCCCGCCCTTTAAACTGTGGGGAAAATATAATGTGACGGTCAATAGCACTATTTGTTGGTAAAAGAGTAGCCCAAGAGTTGGCGTTGGTTAGTGATGACTAGCTGCCTTCCATCTGATCTTATATTGCTAAATTATGGACGGATAACTGTATTCGTTAAACTTCAAGTTGAGACTTCTATATTTTACGTCTATAAGTTAGGTATGATAAAAATGCATCAACTAGACATTAAACTTAATCATATTAGTTGTTATCAAAAACTTAATTATAACTTTTGTAATCCAAATCTAATGACTCTTTAACGAATGGATTTTAAACTAAGACAAGTTATACGTGATAACGAGAAACCCACTTGAAGCAAAAATTTATCTCAAGACGGCTGGTGTGGATATTAAAACGACGTTATTCTCTACTTTATTTTAATAAAAGTTTGTATACCCATACCAACCGTCATAAGATACAAACATTACTACGATTCGTTAAACGTATTCGTGAAATACAGGTTGTTGTTTCCAAAAGTCTATTACAGTGTAAAAATATTGCACTCATTTTTTCTATTATGGGCCAAGGAATTGGCGGGTTCAAGATTAGAGCCCAATATGTCCAGGTTCTTCAGGACCCGTTTACAATTAAGGATTAGTTAGTTTTTACGTATACTAACGTACATTTATGAAGTGTAATAACTCTATACTATATGTGGATAGTATTTAAAGTACCACTTGCATCTAATACAATAGGTATATCAGTGTATTAAGCCTACTTACGAATCGTTAATGGTACAAAGAATGAAAGATCACAAATCAAATTATCTATCTTGTTTATATTAAGCTCAGAAATACTAGTTAGAAAGTCTAACATTCATTTATAACCACAACTTATGAAATGTGACAGATGTTTTACATATAGAAATACCAGCAGGACACTGAAGACGGAATCGTTTTATTTGAAGTGATACTTTGTATTTAGATAAAAAACACTCAGGTTCCAGAAAATGAATCACGTAACGTGGACTGATGCTTTACATTTAGGTGCAAAAATACTCTTACGACGAGAGACACTAGATTGCTTGATTGCTAGAAATGTGAAAACTATTCGTATTGTTAAAAAAAAAACCCATAAATGATGAAAACTTAAGTGTTGCATCGTAATTGGATATTAAAATTCTAATATGACTGTAGGAATTCAAGAGTAGCAATACTTTCATATCTCCATAATCTCCTCTCCAGTCTTCCAGTCAACCACTGTGACCTTTATTCCATCTTTTTCTATTCCCTCAGTATACATGTTATTTCAATTATGACAACATTCGATGATTTTATCAGGTTGCCCATGGGCTGTGTTTTATCAGTTATAGGTAGCCCGCTATCTCCTTCAATGATATTCCTTTATCTGTATACTGTAATATAGGTCATTATTTGATGAGCCTTCAAGTCTCTCAAGGTTTTGCCCGTTTCCCTTGGATGAAACTTGTCCCCAATCTTATGATAAGATTTCAGGGAGTCCGTCAGGCAATGCTATTCTCTCATGATCTTTCACTATTGCTAGTCGACCAAACAAGTTCGTCATCGTATGTTTCACAATATGTTCTGAATAAACAGGACCATCCAATTTTGGCAGCTGGTCATTCAAATATTAAATGTCTATCTCTCAACATGGCTTCTGCCATCTATTGCTGTTGTTTCTGTATGTTTGTTTCTGACATTTTCTCCCATGTGCTCTATACTGGGATGATAAAATTATAAAACGATTTTTGTAACAAAATTTGAGTATTACAATACTTTGTATTGGGATGTTACAAAACACTCATGCGACTGTGTAAACTGAACAATTTTATTCGTTGTGATACTTCTGTGTGAAGTATTGATACAGTTCTAGAAACTGGAATGGAGAGATGCTTTGTATTTGTGTATTGTTGAAGTTATTCATCACAAATATTACGTAATGTTTATCCTTCGCTTAACGTATATTTATTAGTCTTGGACACATTTTAATGTCCGCCTCGCAACAAACGGAAATGATTAATTTCTTTCTTTGGCTTTTTTATAAAATTGATATATTTCTAGTGTAATTTTGAATGACAAAAAATAATTTGATAAACTTTTTTTGTTTATAAATTGTTTAAACATTTATTCGTGTTGGTCGACAGTTTTTGTACACTTAGAAAAACCGAACTAATAAAAAATAAGATATATTACATATTTTGCTTCATTCCCTTTGGGTGTGGCCTGACATGCCCAAGTGGTTGAGGCCCTCAACTCGCAATCTGAGAGACGCGGGTTCGAATCCCCGTCGCACCAAACATGCTCGCACTTTAAGCCGTGGGGGCGTTATAACGTGACGCTCAATCCAACTATTTGTTGGTAAAAGAGTAGCCCAAGAGTTGGCGGTAGATGATGATGACTAGCTGCCTTCCCTCTAATCTTACACTATTAAATTAGGGACGACTAGCGCAGATAGCCCGCATGTAGCTTTGGCGTAATTCAAAACAAACAAACCAAATCTTTGTGTGATAAATTAGAATAGTAAAGAAAAAAACAAACTTTAAATGGTCTTTAGTACTCATTCTAGTGATGTATTTACAAGAAAAAGAGTTGCTGTGCTTACAGTAAAAAAAAAAAAGTTGTCATAATTATCATGAAATAATATTCTATTGTTTTCAGTTCACCAAAGGTTTTATAAGCTGCCCATACATAAGGGATCCAACATTAAAGCTGGTACATTCTTACATGTTGAGTTAAACGGATTCACATCCTTGTTGCTTGCCTTGTGTTATTAACCACTTTACCTTAGATAAGGATACAAACATAAACATACATATAGAAATCGGGTATTAATAGCATACATAATGTTGACTTGATTAAAATATATACCCTCAATTTCACCCTTTTTTTATTATTATTATTAAATTACGGCCTTTATCAACAACTCAATTCGTACTAGATGGCGCCTATGTTGTAACCAATAAGAACAATGTAACAAAACGAAGCGGTAAAAAACAAAGAAATTCGCCTTACTGAGGCACCTTTGTTCTTGCCCTCTCAAATAGAAGGCTTAATTTAAATATTCACCAAAAATAATGGAGCTTTTATAAAATGATGAGATCCCTTAATTTTAATCTAATTAATGCAACTTTATATACATTTTGATTTTCTAAATTTCTACAAATAGATTGTTTCTAAAGTCAGTCAAAATACGAATCTCCATTAAATATTTTTTGTTGAAAACGTAAAATAAAAAACACTCATGAAACAATGTGAACAATGACATAGTATGGCTTTGTTTCTTGCTCCTGTTAATAATCTAGCTACAAATAGATACGAAGGTTTCCTGCAAACTATACACTGAAAAATTGAAGACAGCGTAATTTTTTTGAAGCTACATCACTCGCAAAAGCCAAGCCTTAATCGATAATTAAAAAAAGTGAATTGCAGTAAATAGAAACACGAAAATATGTACAGGTAGTGCCAGTGTTAATTTTATTTCATAGGTGACGCTTTCGGTTACAGATCTTCTTCACACGGACCAATAAGTTATCCAAAATGTCATCTTTATACACAGATATCTCCGTAACTAAATCTTCAGATGTTGTTTTATCTGGTAAAAAACAACAACAACAAAAACTCAGTGATTTTTATTTTCTTCCAAATACCACCTTCTATGCTGACCCAGTTTAATGTCTGATCTTACCTTTATAAAGACTGCCACAGCGGTACAGCATATGCTACATGTTTAGTGGATTAACTGTTTTTGTTAAGCGCAAAACTACACAATGGGCAATTTATGCTGTGCTTACCATGGTAATTGAAATCCGATTTTTAACGTTACAAACAACCAGACTTTTGACACTGGTGGAGATGGGAGCGGAAAAACTATTAAATTTAAATTTAGTCTTATAACATTTAGCCTTTTGGGGCATGTGTTTGACGAAATAGACAAAATATATTTTTACTAATACAATTTTTACAATTTAGGTGCTTTTCATTTTAGTATGTTCCCTAATGGGACAGCATTAAGTTTACGGACTTACAGCACTAAAATCCGGGGGTCACATCTCTGCTGTAGACACAGCAGATAGACCAATGTGGCTTTGCTTTAAACGAAATAAACTCTTCATTTTGGAAAAAAAAATTGTGGTTTTTATAACTATAATGACTTCTGGACGTGGATAGTGGTTAGCGTGCTGAATCTATGAATTCGAGGACAAATATTTGGGCAAACATCAACACTTCACTCTATGCAATATTCAGGAAAAGTACACTTCATGTAATATTTGGGCGAAATGCAGTACTTGTTATAATAAATGCTTCAAGAATTACAGTACTTGATATAATATTTAGACGAAGTGTTTTACTTGGTATAACATTTTATCGGCATGCAGTACTTGGTTTAATACTTATGTTGACTATTTCTCAGTAACTGTGTTAATTACCTATTATTGTTGTATTAATAAGATGATATAAACATCGAAAATTTTCAGTAGCTATTTAGTTATACCTTAAAACTACTATTACACTTACAACTGTTTTAAAGCTACGACTGTTTATCGTATAAAACTTTCACTCTATCTGTTGTCACTTCTTTAAAGAATGCCATTGTTCAAAAGTTACTTGTTTATATTTATTATGCCTTGTCTAGTTGACTTAAGGCCTGTTGTAAAGCTCATTTCATATTCAAGTATTATTTCACTACATAATAGTACATAGTAATCAAGGGTTAATAATTGGCAGAAGTGTTGACTTTTGAAATGTGTATACTTTAGAAACGTTAATATTTAGTCCTTATAGATCCAGGACGTATTTTCGGGAGTTATTCCTTTAGAAATGGGACATATTTTAAAAGTTACTCCATTAAGTACTTTAACTGCTGGCAGATGTAATATTTTCCAAAAGTTATGTCATCATTCGTACCACATTAAAAGCGTCGGTTCTTGTCTGATCTCTCCGAAGCTAAGCAGCTGTGGGGCTGGTTAGTACTTGGGAGGGTGACCACCTGGGAATACCGGGTGATGCTGACATGGTCCGGCATGGCCAGCGGGTTAAAGCACTTGAGTCATAATCTCAGGGGCTCGGGTTCGAATCCCCATCACACCAAACATGCTCGGCCTTTCAGCCGTAGGGGCGTTTTAATTTTACGCTCACTTCCACTATTCGTTGGTAAAAGAGTAGCCCATGAGTTGGCGGTGAGTGGTGATAACTAGCTGCATTCCCTCTACCCTTGCACTGCTAAATTAAGGACGGCTAGTACAGATAGCCCTCGCATAGCTTTGCGCGAACTTCAAACCAAAAGTTATTTGGATGAGTTAAAGACTAGCCAAAAGAAAGAAATGACTTTCTCAAAGAAGCCACTTTAATACTAATCGGTGAATGCGAGAAAACCCACCTGTATGTTAGTAATTACCAAAAGGAGTAAAACGTTTTTAAAAAATACTGCTTTAGATGTCTAATAACTAACCCACAGTTTTCAAAAAGTTAGTTCTTTAAATGTATTGATGAATGTGGACGCAATGCTCTTTCAAAACTTACTTCCTTAGATAGGTTAATGGCGATCATGCATTTTTCCAGGAATCTATAACTTTCAATACGTTAATGACTATCTAAACAAAGTACTAGTACCTCGCCCCCAAAAAGAACATTTTCACAAAAGTCACTTCTTAAGTCGCGTACTCCACACAGAAACAGAATTTGTTTAGAGGTTACTTCTTTATGTTTACAATTAATGTAAGCCACCAAGTATTGTCTTTTGTATTCAGTTCTTTTAGAGATGATACTGTATTCATTTCTAACATTAACAAATTAAGAATTACATCTTTTGTACACCTTCCGGTAGAATTTTTGTATTCCATTCTTTTAAATGTCAACAAATTAAGAATTGCATTATTGTGCGACACCTTGTCTTATTCTTTGTATTTCATTCTTATGAAGAGAATAACGAATTCGTTTATAAGTTAACTGGCAAGAAGTTGCACTAACTGTGTTTTCTACAACTAAAGGTGATACTACATTTGTTTTTAATATTAGCTGATTGTGAACTACGCCTGAGATTAGTATCTATATTTTATTGTTATGAAGATAACAGTTCACTACGTTATTAAGAACTACATCTTTCTATATCACTTAATCTTGCTGTCTCTGTTGTTTCCTGTTAAAGATGTTAGCGCATTCGCTTTTAATTATAACTTATTAAGAATTATATCTTTGTATACCACATAATATTATCATTTTCGTATTTCTATATATTGTAGGTGATACAGCATTCCTTTTTTTTTCTTCAAGTCCCCCAATGGTATGTTTACAAACTTACACCGCTAAAAGCCGGGTTTCGATATTCGTGGTGAGCAAAACGGAGATAGCTCCATCTATATCTTTGTACTTAATTCCAAATAATCAAATTAAACCTTTTTTTAATGTTAACGTATTAGGAATTATATATTTACTGATTGTTTGTTTGTTTTGGAATTTCGCACAAGGCTATACGAGGACTATCTGTTTGTTTGTTGTAAATTTCGCGCAAAGCTACTCGAGGGCTATCTGCGCTAGCCGTCCCTAATTTAGCAGTTTAAGACTAGAGGGAAAGCAGCTAGTCATCACCACCCACCACCAAATCTTGGGCTACTCTTTTACCAACGAATAGTGGGATTGACCGTCACATCATAACGCCCCCACGGCTGAAAGGGCGAGCATGTTTGGTGCGACCGGGATTCGAACCTGCGACCCTTGGATTAAGAGTCGAACGTCTTAACACTCTTGACCATAGGACTATCTGCACTAACCGTCTCTAATTTAGCAGAGACAGAATAGAGAAAAGGCAGCTAGTCAACATCACACGGTTTCATATCATGATTTAAACCGTTGTTATATCTACTTTTTCTGTTTGTTTCGTTTTAAATATTTTACTTCCCAGGTCAGTATCACAGATTGCTTTAGATAAATGTTGTGTTGTAATTTCATGATTCATTATTTTGAGGGAATCAGAAATAAATTTGAGTTTAATATTTTGTCTTTCCTAAAATTTTGTCTGGAAATTTGGGCAGATAAGTGTGGCTACATGTTCCACAGTTTACTTCATATTGTTAACAAAATTAGACGTTTACCTTCAGGAGTGTTTTTTTAGCCGTGAGGGCAATATCAATGTGATGGTCAATCCCACTATTCGTTGGTAAAAGAGTTACCCACGAGTTGGCGATGGGTGGTGATGACTAGCTGCCTTCCCTCTAGTCTTACACTGCTAAATTAGGGGCAGCTAGCGCAGAGAGCCCTCGTGTAGCTTTGCGTGAAATTCAAAAGCAAAACAAACAACAAACATTCAGAAACTTTTTAGATTTATCAAAAATACGAAGTCAAGGTTTTGAGAAAAATGTTTGAAAGGAATGTTACCGTTTGAGTAAGATTGTTGCTGGAATATATTAGATTACTTGTGAAAGAGTAATGTATCAACAGAATTATACCGAAGTGTTTCCTTAATCCTTGTTTAAAGCTTTGAGAAAACGCTACTGGAAATTTATTGAACTAGTTACCATATCTCCTGTCTAGATATAATCGTTATTTAGGCTTGGTGTTCAGAGCCTTAAAATATCTCTTAATCTTTGCGTAATAAAACTTTAAGATAGACACGTATGAGAAGTCACAGCGGAAGAAACGCAGATAAGAACATGGACAAAAATATGTCAAGTTTTAAACAATTAACAGAAGTATCCAGAAGGTTGTAGATATTGTTCTAGAAGTAGTTAACCCAATGGAGACCAAATATGTTGATGTGCATAATTTAATTGATGACTTGTAGATGTTAAAAATTAAATATGTTATAGCTGAAAAAGTAAAAGTGGAGGCTTCTAAGCATTTGATTGTTTGAACTAAGTGCTGATTTCAAAATCAAATCATTCATCTCGGATTCACGAGGCGAACTTCCCACCCAGTGAATAAATTAACAATTTTTTGTTGTTTGAAATAATTACATTAGTGGGCAAACATAAATAAAAATCAAACACATGACTGAGCGAAATATCATTCATTGTATAATTGTTTTTCACGAATCATCATGTTCATTATTTGTCTGAACTCTTAAACTATTCCATATTTCCTGCAATTACAACTCTATAAGAAAAAAAAATCTGAGAGATCGATTCCTAAACGTAAAATGAAATATGCTTTAGATTTAAAAACCAGAAACACTACTAAATTATTTAGTGTATATAATTATACTACAAAGAAGGATAACCTGGTACTGGGTGTTCCTTTCCCTACCTAACTCTTTGTTTGTATTTTCCAATTAATACATGAAAACGCTTCTAAAATAAAAATACCAAAAGGTTATTTTAAACAACAAATTTAAAGCAAGAATAAATAAAAATTAACTGGTTAAACTTTCAATATTAAACGTAACTAAGTCATTTATGTATGTATGTCTATGGGTTTGTGTTCGTTGTTTGTATGAATTTCGGTTGTGGAAAAAAAATGAATAAGGTAACATTTTATATTTTCCATCTTTTTTTTCCGATTTTGACAGTAACAGAAAATACTTATTACTTTAACTTTAATAATTAATTATGTACGGTTAATGTCCAACAGTAAAATAATTAAGATTACCTTCACGTAGCTTTGTTATTTAGCTTCACTGATGTCCGAAATTAAATTATATGTATCTGTAATATATAGTAGTTTCAGAGAATACAGATAATAGATTGAGCGAAGCAAAAGTAAAAGACTTGAATACAACTGTAAAAGAATAAAATAAACCTTTATTATTACCAACATATATTTACCAAACTTCTGAGGCTACTGGATCTGGAGACAAACGTTAACACAGCCCACGATGGGCGAAATTGTCATTATTTTCGTTGCACAGTTAGATCAGAACGAAGGTTACTTGTGTGATACCCGATAAATGGTTCATCTACGCCACCAATCATTCCTATTATATATATTCGAGGAAAATAAGTTCAGCTCATATCAGTTTGTACATACTTCTAACACTCTTCAACTTGTGTCAATCACAATCCCAGAGAAACAATGATACAGAAATTCTTGATGATGAGAAACCCACTTGAAATAAAAATGTATCTCAGAACGTCTGGTATGGCTATTGATACTTTTATTTATAAGAAGAGAAGAACATTTCGACATCCCTAGGTCATCTTCAGGTTAAGAAAAGGTAATAATTCAAAAAACATTATACAGAAACTTGAATTGATTGTAATATGTAACATTTGTCGAAAATAGTTTTTAGCCCAAGAGTAGGACTTTTCACCATAGTGAAAGTAAACGATCGGCAGCATCAACCGACAACTACTGGGCTACTCTGTGCCAACGAAAAGTGGGGTTGACCATCACATTATAACGCCCACCCCAACATCTAAATGGGTGCGCAATTAAGCACAGTGTTTCGATCTAACGATCCACAGCATGCGAATTAAACACCCCTACCTAATACGAAGCCTGATGAGGACTCACAATATGCGGGTTCGAATCCACGTCTCATTAAACATGCTCACACTTTCAGCAGCAGGGAGTTTTATTGTGACGGTCAATCCCACTATTCGTTGATAAAGAGCAACCCAGTAGTTGGTGGCAATGACTAGCTGCCTTCCCTGTGGTCTTTCACTGCTATATTAGGGACGGCTAGCCCAGATGACCCTTGTGTAACTTTGAGCGAATTTCCAAACAAATCAAACCTAACACGAAAAACAATTGAAAGCTCCAAACTTGTGGTAGGTCACGAACCTAAGATTCGAAGAAGGGTAATTAAATGGAGAACAACAGAAGTTCAAATCAAATTTTTGAGTCAATATTAATTGTTATCATTTTTCATTAAATATATTACACTTGCTAGCATAAAAATTGACAAGTGCTGAAATATAATCACTTTGGACAGCGGTTAGAAATTCAAACTAACCCAACTTTAAAACAAGATGTGATCCCTACAACTGAGGTTAACATTTAACTTTGTCATAAATATTCTATGTGCTATCAATGAATAATGTAACCTGTGTTGTACACTGACGAAAATTTGATTTTATTTGGATGTGAGTTTTGGGTTTGATTGTTTTTTAATTTTGCGCAAAGTTACTCGAGGGCTATCTGCGCTAGCCGTCCCTAATTTAGCAGAGAGAAGGCAAATAGTCATCACCACCCACCGCCAACTCTTGGGTTACTCTTTTACCAACGAATAGTGGGATTTACCATAACATTATAATGTCCCCACAGCTGAAAGGGTGAGCATGTTTGATGTGACGGGGACTCGAACCCGCGACCCACAGATTACGAGTCGAGTGCTTTAACCACCTGACCATTCCAGACCATGTGAATTAAGGGTTTAAGTTCCATTGAAATCATAACATTGTATGACCTGAAAACGAGAATTAAAGTTAAAATTTGGGTAAATATTCCATAAGCTTACACACCAGTAATCTGATATAAGAAGCTAATGCAGCTAATCTCAGTTTGTTTTAATTACAGGTGTGTGTGTGTGTGTTTTCTTATAGGAAAGCCACATCAGGCTATATGCTTAGTCCACTGAATTACAGGTTCTAATTATTTTGAGTTAACAACATTGTACGATCTGAAAAACTGAATTTATTGTTTAAGTTTAGGATAAATAGAGTTTGTTCTACCTAGACATTAGTAGTTCAGTATAATACTTTGACAGTATGTTGAATTTTAATTCATTTGAATGGCAATTCAAGGTAAAAATACAAAACAAAAAACATCTTTCCAGTTGGTAATAAATCGAGATTGTAGCAAAAATTCGTTATTCCAGTTCCCAATTGAATGAACAGGGGACTGCTTTATTGTTACATTCCGAATAGTAGAATTAACTGTCAGTGATAATCGTATTAAGTGATATAATGGAGCTTGAACCTTGGACCTTCCTTCCACAGATCTTCACACTGAGTACTTAGCCGTGTTAGATCATGTGTTTCAATTGTCAAAGGAGACATCTGACCGTGTGTAGCAACATCACTGCCATCCTATACTGTTCGAAAATCAAATAATCCAGCAATGTTTCAAGTGCTGATATATTCTAAAATTTAATCGATTTATTACACATTATTACAGAACAAATCATATACAATAGCTTCCCCACATATTTATTTAGTAATTCACAAATATATAATACATGCAACACCTAAGACTCAAGATAGCAACAGTATATAAAGAGAAACAAACAGAAATATATATATATATATTATTAAACAATTACAGTTCGTATCCTCATTATGCTACGGTCGTACAATTAAAGCCAATTTCGATAAAACCTAAATAAATAGAAATGTCGTTGGCATAATTTTGTGGTTACGGAGGGCACGTATATTTACAATTGGTATGTATTGCTCTAGCATTATCACACGACAAGATAAAATTAAGCACTCGACAACATTATAAACTTCGTAATCGTGTTCCAACCTCCTGAGATTTATATACCTTTTAAAACCTCGATACAGTAAACCCCAATATTCTCATACTTACAAACAATATTGAATACTAGGAATTTGCTTCTCTTCTTAATAAAACTGTAGCGAATGGGAATCGTGTTAAGGGGATTAACATATTTAACGAGTTTCTCACTACCATTACGAAAAGTGGATAACACTTTTACTTGTTTTAGAATCATACATCGTAATAAAACTATTTAACCTCTCTTCCAGTTTAATTCTAATTAAAACTAAATGGTTAGTTTCCATTTATTAAAAATACAGTTAAATAATTTATAACTCGTAATAAATTCAGAGGAATGTTGGTGTTTATTAAAATCAATGTCAAGTCAATCATTTCATATTTACTGACGTAAGAGAAGTTAGTAAAAATATCATAGTCTCTTTTATTGTGTTTTTAATATATACATAAAAACCATCTATTACTCTAGTAATGTTATACAGAATGATTCATTGGAACCAGATGTGGAGTATTATAGATGTATAGCCCTATTATATTGTGAAGTGAGTAAACATGATTTGTTTTATTACAATTAATAACAACTACGCCAAGCCGATACAAAAGTGTGTGTTTTAAACACAGTAACATCTAAGCCTGTAAACAAGACATGTTTAATGTAGTGAATAACAAAGTGCATGTTTTGAACAAAATAACATCTGTATTTGTAAACACGACGTGTTTCATCTAGTTAATAACAAGTAGGTACACAAACACGTTTTATACAGAATAACGAACGTCTAAGCCTCTAAATAATACGTATTTCACACAGTGAAAAACAACAAGTCGGTACACAAAGTGGGTGTTTTAAACAGAGTAATGTCTAAGCCTAAATTTAAATAAGACGTTTCATATAGTGAATAACAAGTCGGTACACAAAAGTGTGTGTGTGTTTCACACAGCGAATAATGACTAATCCATTACAAAAAGTGCATGTTTTTCTCACAAAATTATTATTTCTTTAGCCTTACTGTGATGTCTCCTCGTCAGACCTAGTATCCTGAAGAATATGCTTTATGGAAAAAAAAAAGTCAATTAGAGGTCGTTTTTAGAATATCATGTGACAAACCAAGTACGAAAGAAGTTATCAAGTAGTAATGTAAACTAAACATTACAGTGACTAACTAAGAATGGAGTTATCAAGTAGAATGTGTAACTAAACATTACAGTGACTACCTAATAATGAAATTATCATGTCATAATGTGTAACCACAGTAAACTAAAATAGTATAGAACCACCATTTAGGAATTCTCAATAGTTACGTTTTCCTACTTCGAAACCGACTAAACACGTTTATCAATAACAACGAAAGGAAAACATTCTGAAATTTCCTAATAAACTCACAACACAACAATTGACCAAGGTCTATCACTTTAAAACTTATTTTTAGGTTTTTAGTCTTAAGTGTACGCCAAGAAAACCTATTAAAAATAAAATTCAGGTGAATCCAGTTATCAAGTGGCTACAGTAACAGTAATAACACGATGGCAGATGAATCGAGGAGATCTTTCTGCTATAAAGGTGCCAACTGATACAGCATGAATAATTATATCCGTTATCAAGGAACCTTCTAAAAACACGAATAAACATCATCTACTTATATGACTAACATTCAGTTTTGTTTTCATGTGGTTCTCGTTTTGAAACCACAATGGCCACCTGCATATGGTCCATATCCTTGCTCAACCCATCACTGTTCTAAATGTGTGGAGAAACAGGGTCATTTGCCAGTGTCCACACCGGTCTGAGTCATTAAGTCGGCGATGTTTTTCTCCAGGTCATCAATACGATGACCCATGTCATCTAGTATGGGGGTTAAGGTGAAAAAGTCACTGACATACTCGTTCAATAAATACATATTTGAACTCAAAACGTACTTTTATACACATAACACTTTTGACTTTGATACTGCGATATTTATAACACAAACAGTATATATATACACTTTATATTAGTGTAGCGTTATGTTGAATGGAAACAATGTGTATCAATATAACTTTTCTCCGAATGTTGCTATATACAAAACAGAAACAATATTTATACATACAACAGTTTCTCTTATTGTTACGATAGTTAGAATACAAACTGTATTAATATACTTGTCGCTGGGAGCCACGATAGTGCAATACAATTAAATCATGTGATATTCAACTCGGTATTCGGAGATTCACAACACAGCAGTTGATACATATCTATGTAATGATTACACAGCTTATCCAGTTTAAACTGGAGAAACTTATAACGCACGTGCACGAATTGAGAAATAAACATCATCTAAGCAACCTTCCGTAATATACTGATAAACACCACGCTCAGGTATACAGGTTATGATGTCTGATGTTTATTCTGAGAAACACAAATAATGGCATAGCCTGGTTTAATGTTTACCGTTTTTCATCATTCACGACTCAAGCTATGAAAATATTGAAAATTACTTCCTACTAAATTCCAATTGATTGTTATATGTAGAATATAAGTCCGTTTTGAATAATTTCACGACTGTAGCCACAATAAATTTATCCGAAAAGACTCGTATTTTGAACCTGATTCGTCATTGCCTTTGATGTCGTTCTCTCATGGAAAACCATGTGGTTACAGTCGTTAAATTATTCAAAACGGTTTAACTTACTTATATACTACATAAATACTATGTACATACTAGCAAAGTATTGTAAAATCGTACGTTATCTCAACACTAGATGAATTCAGTATAAAACTGTGATTTTTTTTATGTACTGATTTGAAGAATCATCATTTTATCACTCCTGTTTGGACCGCCATTTTGTCATACGTGAGCTGATTTTCTAAGTACCTTTCTTGGAAGATATACATTCATTTCTTTAGGGGAGGTCCATTCTTCTAGCTGTTTATTGAGGGTGCCTCATACTGAGAGCTTTCTCTCGCGGGAAAGATTCGTTTCACTACACAATACTCACTGTTAGTCACACGGGAGGGATAGGGGGTTATAAGGCCCCAGTAACATCGTCACTGACGAGCTGAGTGCCCCCTCCTTACCTCGGCCAGAGAACACCTGTCTCACACGTGGTTCCAAGAACAGTTTGTATGGCCTAAGGTTAGGATTACCACACAGAATTTACTTTTACTAGGCCATGGCCTTGATAAAAACACATACGTGTTATCCTTATGACCGTGAGTGTAGTTAAAGGTCAAGATCTTGATGAGAAACTTGCCCTTGGCCCCTTGTATGACTATCTTTCTTAATCTTAGATATATATATATATATATATATATTAAACATACACACATCTTTGTTCTTGTTTCATCAAACTGTACTTTCATTAAGCTTTTGATACATATTAGTTATTATTAAGTTCTTAAGCACAGAGCTACACAGTGGGATGTGCCCTGCCCACCGCAGGTATCAAAATTCAGTTTCTAGCGTTCTGAGCTTTCAAACATACTGCTGAGCCAAAGACTAAGAATAAAAAAAAAAAAGTTAAATCACATTTACATATTTATACATATGGTGAACTTTCTAATTTCGATAGGTCGTCTTATCTCTTCTTAAATTGTAAAAGACAGATACCCCTATCAAAAGAGATAGTGTCATTGTACCTTATTAACATACACACACACATCTAATTTAGAATATTTCCAAATTAGTTTGTTTCTTGAACTTACTAGAACTGACAATATAAATTATGACACTGACGCATTTCTGCAAAAACCATTTATTTCACGTGCCCATACTCCTTATTAACGTTAAAAGTACCAATAGATGTCGCATTTATTTATTTTTAATTATTTTTTCATATCATCTAGATATTCAATTGCTTTTGGATCTACGTTGGTTTAATTTTCTTTTTTCTTTTGGTTTCTTTAACACAAAGCTACAAAACGGTCTATCTACGCTGCACCCACCACAGGTATCTAATCCCGATTTTTAGCGTTATAACCCCTCAGACTTACCACTGAACCCCTGGAGGTATGTTGGTTAAAAGTTTTGTAATAATATACCAATAACACAGGATAAATATTAAAAATACCATCTGCATTACAAATACCCCCCCCCCCACTACCAATAGGATCCCGTTTGTATTTTACGCAGGAAATGGGGATTCTACAGAATTTTTGTTTCGCTTCTTTATATAGACAAGCATAAAATTACTAAAAATGATGAAGTATTTGCGCCCTTCTCCCCATCACTAACGGGTTTTCAACAATATAAAAACATGTTAGTAATTTCAAGGTTAAACACAGTCACGCTTATGAATATGCACCCCCTCCTCCAGACGCTATACTTAAAAACAGTATGTTTATTTATAACAGGCGGATCTAAACAGTATTTCATCTTTCACATGTATAAAGCGTCATCCAAACAAAATGCAGTAAACCGTTGAGGATAAGGTGGCACGTGTAGAATAGACTGACTTTCGAGATAAGGCCCACTGACACCGACGGAGATTAAATTGACAGGTACCGCTACTTCTCTGTTTCTAGTGGAAACAGAAATTCCGTTGTTTTAGAAAAGTGTCGAAGACAAACATGTGCATCCACAGATTTTTTTTTTCTGGGGTTGGGGGATTGAAAAAGTAACGTGAAATTGTGTTGTTGTTTTTTTTATAGCAAAACCACATTAGACCATCTGTTGTGTCCACCGAGATGAATCAAACGCCGGATTTTAACGTTGTAAGTCCGAAGACTTACCGCTGTCCCATCGGAGAGCTTCATATACATATTCTGAGTAAATAAAGAAAGAATTATGTTTTCTATTTTCCATACAACGACACGGTAAAGACTGGTGAAGGTGTTAATAATACGAAATCAACCACTCAACATTTTCCATCCTCGCGCGGCTTAGCAGTTGGTTTGTGGGACTAACTCGGTAAAATTCAATGTTTGATCCCTTTGGGGAAAGGCTCGGATATGTGATTAAAAAAAATGCTATTTTTTTTAAACTGATATACATTATTTTTGTTACTGAATAGTAACCAAAAGTTCCAGGTGACACGGATAAAATCACCAGACTACTTACTTACATATATATATATTAATAATCCAGGGCACAATACTTTTTAACAATATGCTACTAATGTCCAATGTTCATCTAACGAGTTTACTACGATGTGTTCAAAAAGATACTCAAAACTTCTGTCCCAACAGATGAATGTCCCCCTTCCCAATCCAGTGGCATGTCTGCAGACTTACAACGCTAAATATCGAGTTTCTATATCCGTAGTGAGCAGAGCAACAGAAATCCTATAGCGTAGCATAATGACTACACAAATAAAATAAAATATTTTAGTATTTAATATATTAATAAATTACTCAGTATACGTCATACTGTTACAGACACATTGTCAAATAGTATAGTGTAATTTACACAGTGCACTTCTCTGAGCCCACCTGTTTTGTTCCACAAAATATTTTATTATCTTGTAAATCAGCGATTCTCCACTGAAGGGCCGTGAGAAGCGCAGTTACGAGTCGCCAGGAGCCAAAAAATCTACGGATGCCCTAAATTAAAGTTTCATCAACTACATATGTGCCAAATAACTAAATGGGTCTCGGGGAGCGAATGGCTGAGAAACCAGGGTATAAACAATATCAAGTACCATATACTTGTATATGGTGCCTGATATGGAGAATAACACCTGCACATACTAAAAAACACACATCAAATTCATGGTTAGTTTGTTGTTTGATTGCTTTAGCGGAAAGGCACACAACAGACTATCTACACTGTTCGCCACTAAAGGAACTGCTCGAATTTCTGCACACACGAAACAAGAACAATGTGTATTTTGATATTAACAGCACTTTCGATAAATCAAATACACCGTGAGATACACAAAAGATAGAGCTAATAAACATATAAGCGTTTGGTTCGTTAGCAGAATTAATTTTATACGAAGGATAAAAACAACGATTTCCGACGTGTCCATACAAATGATTCAACCCTGACAGCATTTTGTTTTCTACTTTTAAGTTACTTCTTAACAATAATAAATCAAAAACGACACCCAATCAATAAAATGCTGTTAATTATCGTTTATCAAACTTAACGCATTACCGACAACTAATCCGGTTTCACTGTCATCTTATTCAACGTATTACCGACAACCAATCCGGATTCACTGTCATCTTGTTCAACGTATTACCAACAACTAATCCGGTTTCACTATCATATTGTTCATTTTTTTTTCCGTTTTAGGATATTTAGTTTATTCTAAAACACAAAACCACACAACTAGCTCTACGTTCTGTTGTCCACCACTGCTTTTAAACATTTTACGTCCTCATATTTACCGCTGAACCATCAAGGGAGGGTGATCTTTATATTCGTCACAATCAATCTGTATATACTGAATCAGAGGCGTCAGAATCTAGGTGCTAAATCCCCCCCAAAAGAAACACAAAGATATTACTAAATATATTTTGCCAGTTAACTCAACATACCGTGAGAAATAAGTTATTTTAATATCCTTCGCTTCAACAGTTAGAATTAGTATAACGTATTCATGGTTTACGTTGCCCAAACTGAAAACAAACGCGTAAAACACAAATTTAACAAGTTTATTTAAAATTCATAAGGGAATGGGAAATAAATGCAATCTCATGAGTATCGGGCCAAGTGACTTAATATATATATATATATATATATAGCAACTCTGTTCTACATATTGAAACTGTGGTGAAAATAAACAGTACTTGCTTTTTTTTTTGAAATGTTGTTAATATAAATCAGGAGATGTAGCTTATCTCTTTCCTTAGTGTCTTTCCTTGGTGTACTCTACAACAATCCTGCACATTTCTCCTACGTACTTTTGTTTCTTTGGAATTAAAAACTAAGCTACATAATGGGCTTCTGTGTTCTGCCCATCATGGGCATCGAAACCCGGTTTCTAGCGGTCTGAGTCCACAGACATAGCACTGTGCCAATGGGGGGACTACGTATTTATAACCACAACTTTTATTGAACAGTGGGAAGATTAAACGATATACGATCTTAACTGTTAGTATGGGCCCTTAACTTTCCATTTAAACTGTCTTTCTCTGTCTTTGGTGTGTGTTTTTCGTTTATATATATACAGGTAATGTTATCATTGGAAAAAACGTAGAAAATATTAGATATAGCTGAAATTCATTTACTTCCTTTTCATTATTTTGCTGTAGTAGTTTCGTTTCTAAAACAGCAAGGTGTGTAGTTATCACAATGTAACATAGCGCTAGCTTGCTGTGTCCTATTAGGCATCACTTTGGTGATACATAGACTGCTTTACTGAAAGGGATGAAGGTTTACTATATTTTATTAATGAAAAACCTTCATCAGAGACAAGTTTAATACTTACGGATGTGGAAAGTAGTAAGGTTTGTTTGTTTCTGAACTTCGCGCAAAGCTACTTAAGAACTATCTGCGCTAGCCGTTCCTAATTTAGTAGAGAGAAGGAAGCTAGTCATCACCACCCCCTGCTAACTCTTACACTACTCTTTTACCAATGAATAGTGGAACTGGCCATCACATTATAACGTCCTCACAGCCAAAATGACGAGCATGTTTGGTGTGACAGGGACTCGAACCTGAGACCCTCACATTACGAGTCGAGCGCCCTAACCACCTGGCCATGCCGGGCCAAGTAGTAAGGAGAACGTAAGACAAGGGCTTCCTGTTTCTAGTTTTGAAGGAACAAACTAAATAGAAATAGCTGCCATTCTGGGATTACACTAATTAAGTAACGGGTTTGACCGTCACTCTTTGTGACTAATTCAAGGCTCCAACGTGCGGAACACCATGTGTATATTTTTGTTTGTTTTTATTGTTGCAACATGAAGCCAACCGTGCAACTTACGATCCATAGTTCGAAACACGTTATAATCAGCTGCCCATGACGGCATCACAAGATAGAAGTTGCCTAGACTTCTTTTAACGGCTTTATTGAAAATTCTTAACTTTTTTTATAAGCTCTTACATAAGAAAAGAGGAAAAATCTATAGATAAATTGAATACCTAAATATACGGGGAACAGTGAGATCTTCCAAAAGCTTACCTATGATTGTACTAAGAGCCATCCCTCTCCTATAACATCCATATTTCCAGACATGACTTTACTTCGGGTTACACTTTCTTCAATCTTATTCAAAAGATTGTTTCCCATTTCATAACAAAACCCAAAGTTTCCCGTAACGTTGAAAGCGAGTGTTATACCCTGAGTGTAGCTTATGATATTAATGATATAGTCAGGCATGAAAATCATATACACACTTCAGGTTAAATGAAGAGGAGACTGAATTATTAAAATATGTAAATTTGTTCTTTCTCACAAAATAAGAACACACACACTTCACAAACAAGTATATCATTAATTGCCAGAACCCACAGTACAGATGAACTTCACAGTATTTGTCTCATGGAAGACTTTTCACTAAACTATTTCAACAGAACTGGTCTGAACATAGCCCAATGGTTAGCTTGCTGGACTATGGAGTTAACGTTCTACATTAGGTCTGAGTACAGACCAGTGGTTAGCTTGCTGGAGTATAGAACTGACGTTCTACTTTAGTTATGAGCGCGGTCCAGTGATTACCTTGATAGATTGTGGACTTAACGTTCTACACCAGGTATAAGTGCGGTACATTGGCTAGCTTGTCGGATTGTGGACCTGACTTTCTACGTAATTTTTATTTAGCTTATGATCGAGTTTATGGCGAATTTTGTCCCAGTGTGAATTTTTGTAACAGATTTCAAGGGAAAATGGTGATCTGTAATATTTTGAATAAATGGTAATTTGTTGTGTAATATTTTGTGGCTGGTTAATTAATCAGTACTTACATTGACCGTGAATTGTGAAGTATTTGTTGTGCGAGAGTTTTTTCAACAATAACTGAAAGAAATTATACCAATATCATTTATAATAAAATTCATAATAACTACCAAGAATTCTACAGGCAAGGAACTGGAAAATAGGATTCACTGAATGTTTAGAATCATAGTAACTAAAAAAACGTAGTATATCTATTAAAAACTGTAATTTCAAACAAAGAATGTAACATCAACAAACGTAAATTCAAAGGCGCCATCTTGATCACACAATAAGACCGTACTCTAAATCTACCCACTGTGATGCCAGGGTGCCTTTATGAAGCCGTGAGCTATCTCCGATGACATGATTTCATTGTTTCACCACTTTATATAACATCCTGTTACATGTCTAAGCAAACTATCTGTACGTCAGAAATAAAACATATTTTTATCAAAATATTAACAAAAAAAATACTAGAAACTAGTTTTAACACTTTCATGTCCTACAGTCTTTTGATAACAAATTTGCCTACACAGTTTAGGTTATACTTGATTGTTAAATTCTCTGTCTGATGACGACAAAACGTTGTTCTTGCACATTAACCTTGTTTATTACTCTCAAAGAACGTTCCTCATAACTCTTCCAATCCACCTACATTCCCATAACTGTATAAAGTAGATGAACTCACAAAATTCAGTGTGCTGACTAACCTAGTGCTTTACGATATAGAAACAGCACACACACACACACACACACACACACACGTACCAGGAGCAGTATTATTAAATACGTTCGTGATGCTATAAAATGAAGTTCATTAGAAGTTTCTAGATAAATAACCTAGTACAATTCTTTTAACTATAAATAAAATAATATAAAATATATATTATAGTATTTACGTAAAACATTACAAAGGACAAAAGAAAGTAAAAACTGACTTGATAATTAACAATAACAAAAATAAGTTCCATGTGCATACACATTACTCACTTAGACTGAAGGACCAATTGCTAAAAATAAATTTTGGTTTCCCAAAGCATTTAACCACAGAAAGAATAAATCATCGCCTTAAGCCTAATTCCTCTCTCATTCGTGACATCAGTTAAACATGCACAGAATGAAAACACGTTTAGGCTACACTAACGCCCCGAGTGTTGTGCTCACAGAAGATAATCAAAACTGAGATTTTAGTACTACAATTATATCCTCAAGCTTACCGCTGACCTAAAATAAAAATAAAAACACAATTAGTTAAACCTATTATACCGTAAAACAAAATATTTCACCATCTCATGCTGTTTTTTTTTCTCTTAAATTTATACAATAACTAATTTTCTTTCGCTACCTAAATTATATGTGAGGTTAGAAGAGGGAGTTTGCTTCAGGCGATGTTTCAACCTAGATTTTTTAAGTCGCTGACACATTGCTTTCTCTCTATTTATCATGTTTGGATACATACTGATCAATTTTTCATTAAAAATAAAATATGCGTCATTACATTATTCAAGACTTGTGTTCATAATTCACGAAGCTCGGCATGGCCAGGTGAATAACGCACTCGACTCGTAAACTGAGGGGCGTGGGTTCGCATCCCCGTCACGCCAAATATGCTCGCCCTCCCAGCCGTGGGGGTGTATAATGTGACGGTCAATCCCACTATTCGTTGGTAAAAGAGTAGCCCAAGAGTTGGCGGTGGGTGGTGATGACTAGTTGCCTTCCCTCTTGTCTTACACTGCTAAATTAGCGGCGGCTAGCGCAGACAGCCCTTAACTACTTTGGCGCGAAATTCATACCAAACAAACTTATCCACAAACATGTAAGAATATGCAACGCCACCTGTGCCATCTTTCTATCTCAGAAAAAAAAAACAACTTAAGAAATCCTGTGACATCTTGAACTATAATTTCAAATTTCATGAGAATCACCAAACCAAACTGAAGATATGCCATTTTTATTTACTTTAGCAATAACATCTCTTGTAAATAACATATACATGGTTTAAGTGAGAGTTGAACTATATTTACGTTTGTTACGGTGTAGCCCACTTTGACTCAGCGGTAAAACGCTAAAAACAGTTTCGATACTCACCAGGGTTACAGCACATTCTGTAGCTCCGTTATTAATAACAAACAAAGTAATAAGATTTTAGAATATAAATACTACACTGACAGTGAAACACACTATAAAAAATTGTTGTTATATTATAGCGTAAGTTATATTCATTTGTATAGAAATTCTCGCAAAGCTACTCGAAAATTATCTACACTAGCCACCCATAGTTCGGAAGTTATATACTAAAGGGAAAGCAACTTGTCATCACACCCACCGCCAACTCTTGGGCTATTCTTTTACCAACACATTGGGATTGAAAATCGCATTATAACAACAGGGCTAAATGATTAAGCATGTTCAGGAACAGATTCGAGCCTGAGACCATCAGATTGAGACTCGAGTGCTCTAGCCCCATAACGCCTTACAGCATAATCACGGGTTTTAATATAATATATATATGTGTGTGTATACCGTTCTTTGTTTGTTGTGGAATAACAGGACCATCAGCGTACATGAGAATACATCTTTAAGTTAATTTTAATGAAATAAATTGACAATTTTCATGAGATTATTCATTTTTACACCAACTACATTCCACCCCCTAACATACACACTGCTAGCCAAAATCTTAAGGCCAAAGAACATAAAGAAAAAATATGCATTTTACGTTGTTGGACTCAACCACTTATTTGAGTAGAGCTTCGAAAGATGAAAATAAGAAAAGGGAAAATAAAATAAAAAACTTTTTTAGCATTTAATAGGGGGAAATGCAAATATTATGAAATTAGCCTAAATACTAGCTGGTCAAAATTTTAAGACTATACTAAAAAGAAGTCCTAAAGAGGGTAGGAAATGCCCAACAAGAAGTCTCAATAGTGAGTTGCACGGCCGTCATTGCAAATAACTGCAAACATTCGCTTTCGCATGGTCAATATAAGCGTTTGCAGAAGGCTGGCTGGAATGTTATTCCACATGGTGAAGATGGCTTCACGAAGATCATGCACTGTTTGGAACTAACGTTCATTTCTATAGACTTCCCTTGCCATCCACCCCCAAAACATTTTCAATGGGGGTTCAGTTCGGGTAAACACGCTGAATGATCCTAAAGAATCACGTTATTCGCCATGAAAAAGTCCTTTGTCCTGTGGGCATTGTAGATTGCAGCATTGTCTTGCTGAAAGATCCAGTCATTTCCACACAAGCGAGGGCCTTCAGTCAACAAGGATGCTCTCTCCAACATGCCAATGTACCCAACTGCTATTTGACGCCCCTGTATAACCTGAAGCTCCATTGTTCCATGGAAGGAGAAAGTACCCCAGATCATGATGGAACCTCCTCCACTGTGTCGTGTATAAAATGTCTTCGGTGAAATATCCTTATCGTGCCAGTAAAGTTGGAAGCCACCTGGACCATCCAGGTTAAATTTATCTCATCAGAGAACAAAACCTTCGTCCACTTTTCTACGTCACATGTTTGGTGCTTCGCAGCAAAGTTTAACCGAGCTGTTTCGTGGTGTGGAAGGAGGCGTGGCCCTTGAAGACGTTTACGCTTTATAAAGCCTTTCTCTCGTAGATGCCGTCTTATTGTTCTTGAGCTGCATTCTGCGTTCGTAAGGGCCTTAAGCTGGGTCGACGATCAGCTGGTGTCTTGCTGGACAACTCGTCGAATCCTCCTGCTCAATGCCGGCGAAATTTTCTTTGACCGACCACTTGAAAGTCTCGTTCCGTATCCCTCAGTCTTTTAAAACATTTGCAACAGCAGTTTTACTTCGCGCAATCTCACCAGCGATGGCTCGTTAACAGAGACCTTGCTTTTGCAGCTCAACAATTCTGCCACGTTCAAACTCTGTCAACTTTTTAACCTTTGCCATGTTTTTACCCAATGTAACACAGGAGATGTTAGTGGGAGATGTTGACAACATTAATTCTTAACACAAATGACTAAATTTCGTTACGTGTTTACCGACTAACGCTTTGTTTCAGTATGGTTTTAAACTTTTGACCATCTAGTATTTAGGCTAATTTCATAGTGTTCACATTTTCCCTAATAAATGCTAAAGAAAGTTTATTTTTATTTTCCCTTCTCTTATTTTCATCTTTCGAAGCTCTACTCATATAAGTGGTTGAGTCTAACATCGCAAAATGTATTTTTTTCTTTATGTTTATTGGCATTAAGATCTTAGCCAGCAGTGTATATGCAACTACCATGTGAGTTCAGTTTACGAGTAGTGGCAATCGGGAATGGGTAAGGCATATTTTTTCCCATCCCAAACGCCATCTAGTTTCTTATCCTTTTCATCCCTATGTCTCAGTAAAGAGTAAAATTTTTGTTAAATAGTTTCTGCACTTTTTATAAGCCGAATTCCTGGCTGTCAGTGAGGCTGTTACTTCTAGATGCTTGAAAGTTTCGTGCACAGCCTATACAGAGGTTTACTGTTCGGACTGTAATTGATCCAACATATTCTTCAGGACTTCGTTATCAGTGAGGCTCTGGTTTGGGATTTCTTAAATATACACTTCCTGTTGGATTATAGACTATCAATGAGTTAATAAAGTTCCACGTAGTGCATATTACACAAGTAAGTATTTATGTGTGAATATATGGATAGGTTGTTATAAGTATTGGAAGTAATTTTTAGGGATGGGGTAAAAAGTTGGAAGAGAATCACGCTTGTCAGAAATGCGCATTTTACAATAAAATAAAGTAAGGAGATTTGCTAAGGCATGCACCCCCAAACAAATTTTTTTTTAAAAAATTGGTAATTCGAGTTTAATACAGTAAGGGGCACGATGTGTTGGAAATTAGGTACAAAACCAGAATCAAGGTTAATGGTGAAAATAAGTGTCTATACCCGTTTTATGTTCAAATACGCAAGAGTATTTACTCTTATATTAACTCGTCTTTCTCTGTAAAAGCGTTAAAAAAAAAATTGCTTACTTTTCTTGACAGTTTAACATCTATGTAAAAACGTGTAAAGGTGTTAATAAACCAATACAAAGGAACACCTTTATATTATATTATATAATAATTATTAAAATATTTAAAATAATACAATATTAAAAATAATATAATAATATAAAATTATATATTCAAACATCTAACACCGCCCTCTACATTCCGACACTCAGTTACACAACCCCTTTCAAACATATGGTCAGCTTCCAGTCAGTTACCTCTTTCTTTCTTTTTGAACCTGATGATGACCGAAGAAGGTCGAAACGTTGTTCGCTCCTCTACGTACAATATTTTCTTAACCCAAACGAGCCGTTTTACAAATAAAAATGGTATTTGCACACTTTTAATTCCTATTATATCGTGTTTTGTTTCACTAGGACGATATGCCTATCTGTATACATCAAAACTTGCAAATCTAAATCACCGTTTTGTTTTCACAGAAACAGGTGGTACTACAAACAAATTGTTGGGTTTAATCAGGAGTGACAAGCATGTATCGGATTTTCACAACAAACTCTAAACAACAGATTATCCAGAAGCGAGTATAAAAATATGGAGTGGAGGCGTTCTTCACGTATGCTCTGTTTGGTGCGGTAACATTCATTATCAAGAGATACTCGAGGGCTATTTACGCTAGCTGTCCCTAATTTAGCAAGGTAAAACTAGAAAGAAGGCAGCTAGTCATTACTACCCACCGCCAACTCTTGGGCTACTCTTTTACCAACAAATAATGGGATTGACCGTAACATTAGAACGCCCCATGGCTAAAAGGGCGAGCATGTTTGGTACGACGGGGATTCGAACCCGTGATCCTCAGATTACGAGTCGAACGCCTTAACCCACCTGGCAATGCCTGGCCGGTTTGAATATATATCCTCCTAAACGAGTTGTCCAAACTTGACATGCTAGTTTAGTAGTCCAAAATTAACCAAATTTATATTAAACTTTCCCCTTTAACGAAAAACTAAAATAATTTATGGAATAACTCTTTCAGTATATAACGGACTTACTATTACATATTTATTTTGATATCTCTGTTTGTTTCCGTTTAATGTATATTTAGAAATGCATGCAACTTATATTGCCAAATGTGTACTGAGAAAGTCTCATCTATTCCCTAAATTTGTAGAATATTCTCGAGTGTAGGAATTAACAATGTACGATGTGTGTGTGCGCGTTAAATATTAGTTATTGTCAGTATTATTGCCAACTGAAATTTTGAGAAGCTCGCCTAATGATTATAAAAGTTAGCCATCGCAACACGCGGAGAAACAGTCTTTTTATTGTTGGTTTGCTACAGTTAGTAATATTATACAACTCGGAAGCTATAACTGTGATAAACACTTATTAATCGGCAAAACTACAGATATCTGACAAAGAACGTTTAGAGACTTCGAACATTACAAACCGTTAAAGTTCACCTTTGTATTTCTACAAGGGCATTAAATATCTGCTTTGGTGAAAAGTCAGCTTGTAAACCGCATGAAGCCAGCCAAGAATAGAGCTAGCTAGATTCCCGTCAGGTTAATTGTAATTATGTATCAACATGATATTAATTCACTCATCATGAACCGTCGATAAAATGTTCAGTTCCAGACCAGACAGAAGACTCAGTATTGTTTGTTTATAATTTTTTTATATATGAACCATTATTTGTAACAACTATTTGTAATAAACAATGATAAATTATATTATTGTTTATATATTACCATATATGTGTTAAGAAAGAAAACTGTATCAATCTTATTGAATCTAAAACTTGATACATGTCAATATTCAATTAACTTCTAAATTAAAATTAAAATTTCAAATTATTTGAAATCGTAATACGTAACATAATACATTGGAGACTCATCCGAGATAAATTAAAATATGTAACAAGTAGCTATTGTAAATATTTGAGTTTAAACAAACTTCCCACCACAACGAAATTCTACAAAACAAAGATATTCCTGCTGTTTAAGTTCCCCTCTCTTATCTGATTCATACTATTTAACTTCCGGATCATACTAAGTTAAGAGTAAGCGTTTAAACCTTAATTAAAGAAGCAATTCATAATTAAAATATTTGTTTAAGAATTTTCTTGTTTTTTTTTAATGAAGGATACAGTTTTTCATATAACAAAATTCAAGTTTATTATTAAATTTAATGCACTGAATGTACCAAATTCAAACAGTATAAATCTTGAACACATCTCTACTGTGAAATGGGTTTCTATAAACAAAAAGTGACGCAACTGCTATACCTTCTCACTTTTAATCCACTTCTCGTCTTACAACAATTTTTTGAAAACCCTTTAAAATATTTTGATCATTTTAGCTAATTTCTTCATGTGTTCCGCATTTTCAAGGGAAAAAATAACGTTAAAAACCTTTTAAGATATTTAAAACATTAAAACGCAAGCCATCATGGAAGGAGAATTCACTTTTACTTATAGACTTTCACTAGCTTTGTCAAGTTTTCACTGGTACTTAAAAAAAATAATAATTTGCACATCAACTTAATTTTAAACCACCGTTCTCCATTTTATGTTTCATATAGTTAGTTTAATTTTAGGAGTGTCGCCTGGTTGATATGTAGTATGTTTACGGACTTATAACACTAAAATCTGCGAGTTTAACCTCCCATGGACTTTGTGTAGCTTTGCGCTAGAAGAAAAAGCTTTCAAAACCGTCTGCATAGCGCCATCTATTTACAAATTATTCACTGTATTCAGGTAACTCGTGTGTAAATTGTCGTTAGTTATGAACACCGCAGTTCACACGTGTAGTGATCTGCTGAACTTAAATACAATATATGCCCGAAAACTGTGACTGTAGTTTCCTAAAACTTCCGTCATAAACAATGTTACGTACATGCAGTTAATACTTGAAAATTAATTTTACGGAAATGGAATAAATCCGTGTAGTATTCAGGTCTTACCGTATGTACAACACAAAAAATATGCACTGGTTATGTCATACATTTTAACTCAATAGTCTAAGATGTGCAATAGAACTGACCATATTCAGGTATCAATCGAAACCACAGCCAAGAAACCAAGGAAATGATGTACTCTTCAAGTTACTATTCTGCAATTTAGGTGGCCCGGCATGGCCAAGCGCATTAAGGCCCTCGACTCGTAATCCGAGGGTCGCGGGTTCGAATCCTGGTCGCACCAAACATGCTCGCCCTTTCAGCCGTGGGGGCGTTATAATGTGACGGTCAGTCCCACCATTCGTTCCTAAAAAGAGCAGCCCAAGAGTTGGCGGTGGGTGGTGATGACTAGCTGCCTTCCCTCTAGTCTTACACTGCTAAATTAGGGACGGCCAGCGTAAATAGTAGCTTTGTGTGAAATTAAAAACAAACAAAGCAATTTAGGAACAACAAATCATGTATATGTGTGCTACTATACATGAATATGTATGCATATGGTTGTAAGCTATATTTTAATAATTTAAATGTTTGCTAAGGGATCTAATCATGATGATTATATAACTATATACACATTTACGTAACAAGAATGACATAAATATCAGTGACTAAATCAGTTAAGTATTCATGATGACGAGAAACCCACTTGAAGTAAAAATGTTCTGTACTTTATTCTAATTAAAGTTGTAATACCCATACCAGCCGTCTTGAGTATACAGTTAAGTATTCAGTTTATTTATAACGAATCCAATATTGATTCATCTAAATGTCTGTTAGTGTCTTAGGCAGTTATAGTTAATGTGTCTGTTTAGTCTGTCAACATGTTTATTATTTATAGATTGGTGAGAAAATTTAACCAGTAACTTTAAAAGTGTGTTAGGTTTATATTAGTTTTGTAGTTTCTGTTGAAACGTTGTTTGTGAATTAAGCCTACAAGTGAACATAGCACGTACTGTGTCAAACAATAATGAAGAAATAAATTAATTCATTAACATTATCTGGACTGTACTTGTCATTCATTTTACTACATATGGTGAAAGATTCCACCCAATGACAGAATTGTGTATAACGATGTGACTTAACAAATTTTATAAAAAAACGTGGTGTCCCCCTTACACTATCACAATACAGCTACCAAGCACTTAAAAAGTCATACAAAACGACTAATCTGAGATACCATAGTCTTAATGGTTTATACGTTACAATAAAAAAATTGATTTTTTTTTCATTTTGACTGTTGTTCCTCATGAGTGTCTTCTTAATAAAATATCTTAGAAACAGTTTTACAAACTTAACATTATAACACACGTGTCCAAAAAAACAAACAAAAAAGAAGGCAATCAGTGAATAATTGTGTATGATTTTAATACTTGTACAAAGCTACAAAAGGTATCTGCATTGGCCCTCCCTAATTTTCAACTAATCAGACAAGAGGGAAGGCAGCTAGTCAATGGCACCCACTAGCTAATGTAATCAAATGGCAACATTTGACTAACATATTTATAGTGTATGCACAACTGAGAAGTGTAGTGTGTGATTGTTCAAAAAAGGGATGTGAACCATGAACCTTTGGATTCAGTCTGGTATGATAACCACTACGCCTGGCACACACACACAGTCAATAAAGTTATCTTGGATTATAAATATACTCCAATTTAATTACAATGAGGACACAGTTAACTACTTTTTGTATCAGACAAAAACCCTAAAATGTTGATCTACAAGAATAATAAAGTATGGGAAGAATAAGAAATACATAAAAATGATAAACCTTTCAGGAAAGAAACGGCTTTCTGAAATCAATTACATTTTAATTATCATACATTAATTAATGGTCTTCAAGAAATAATTTAAAAAATATATTGATCTCCTTGAAGGGGGGGACTTCATTAGAAAGTTTAAGGTATGTATCTGGTTTATTGCATTATGATCCAAATAGTGATGTGGAGGTTAGAAACAAATACAGCAACTCTACTACAACACAAAGGATATTTCTTGCTAATATCTGGTCTGACATCACCTGAAACTTCTCTTGCAACTGATGCAGTAGGTCTTCTACCTAAAAATTTAAATAAATACATGTATACTAGTAAAGAGTTAGTTACATTTTTATTATGAATTAAATCACTTGTTTTTCAGAAAATAGTACAAAACTGAGAAGACATTTGATTCAGTACTGATGTAGTTAGTATGGTAATTATATTTTTATAAAAATTAATTTTTCAGTGTAAATTTATGAAGAAAATTGACACTGCTACCCAAAAACAATGACTTAAATACATTTCATAGCATAAATGGTGAGTGCAGATCACACATAAAAGAAATCAATAGTATTCATGTGAACATGTAGCAACAGCTTCAGAAATTTCTTCTTTTAAAATAATATAGATTCAATTTTTTTAATCCAATGTCTCTCACTAATGTACACATACACAAAAACAGTATATAAAGAAAACATTCATTTCAAGATAACACTCATTTTTCATGTCATGTCAGTCATTGTTATATCTACAATACCACATTTTTTTAAATATATGCATTAATTACATACTAATAATGCTATACATTTATTATCATATATATATAGACTTCAAGCACTACATTGTAAAAGCTGTTCATTGTAAACTGTCCGAAAGTATTGTATGATCACGTGCATCACATATGTAATGAACTGGCATTAGTATGAAGTAGAACACACTGAAATTTGATTGTTATATAGCAACATGCAGATTGTAAAGAAACACTTGTAAACTTTCTTAACTATGAGCCTGAAAAGTAAAAGAGGGGTTTGGAGTTTTCCTCTTCTCAAGAGTGTGTGTGCAAAAACAGCATTGTATGACCAATAGTCCTTTGTTGTTCATACCATATGTTACATTTAAGAGTGAGATAGACACAACAGACTCATCATCTGAGTCAGATAACCAATGGTGAACTTGTAATTTATGTTAAGTTTATGAACATGTTGCACATGACAATGATTTAGATGATATTTACAGTGCATTATGGGCATGTGGTGTTGTGAAACACATGGTCAGACTAAATGTAATGCCTTAAACATGAATGTTTCATTTAGCAAATAAAGCAAACTAATTAGTTAAGTGATTAATCAATAATTAATTTTGTTACTTATTTACATTCATCAACGATGGTAATTCTTTTTATAAACCAAGAACAGGGCTCAGTATATTTAATACCTTACATAACAGTTTATGACATGCTAAAAGTTAACTTACAATATCTTTGGAGGTGTTTATTGTTGTGCATGCCTAAAGAGAAAATGTGTTTCTTTTTAACAACACTTCCAAAAAAAACAACAATATTGAAACTATACCATAGTTCACAATTCAAGTGTTTTATATAATCTGTAGTTTTATGATTTTACGTCCATGAAGTGAAATAATTTGCTTGTTCAATATTTTAGTAAGTTCACTAATTTAATGCATGCACTTTGTTTGGATGTAATACCATGAAATCTTCAAGTTTCCTTGAGTCATAAGACCTAATGGCCAGTTGTTCTATGATCTATATGTCTAGAAAGGAATTGAAGCCCATCATCAACAAAAAGTGGAAGAACAACAGTCAAAGATTCTTCATACACTTTCAGTTTTTTCTTTAGATTAATGTTACTGTAGAAATGTTAGTTATCTTGACTTTCTGGTATGTTGATTCACAACACATTGGTTATCAAGTTAAACTGTTACAGTATTAGTGACAGTTTATTGGTCTACCTTATGTAAACAAAGGGTGATTGTAAGTGAATAATTTTTCAGACTAGATAAATGCAACCAATAATGTCTTTTAAAGATATGAATATTATATACCTTGTGTTACATTCACTATTACTGATAATACCAAAAACCATATTTGAAAAGTGAGTTCCAACATAAGAAAAATCAAAGTTATACAACTGGAGTGGAAGATATTGTGATTTAGTTGAAAGTGTATTAGTAATACTAAGGGAAAACAAGATTTGTGTTTTGCTGTGAATTTTACCAGTTTATGAGAAAAATAGTTGCTAAATTGAATCCTAGTCTTACCAGTGAAAACATGAGTAATGAATCTTTGTTCTCTGTATAATCCAGCAGCAGTAGAAAGAATCTTGTTTCTAAATGTTTAGGGTAATGGTGAATATAATTACTGGAAGCCTAGATACATGCTTACTCTCAGACAAAATTATTTCAGTCTTCAGATGGTAAATTTATTGAATGAAAAAGCTGAGTTATATCATAAGTTTTATTATATTTTTTCAAAGCTCTGTGCAATGACTGTACAGAGAAAAATCATTACACTTTATTTACTTGGTGTTTGAGGGTGACTAAAATAACTGGCCACCATCTTGTCCTTCTTATGTCCCATGCATTGATAAAATGGCACACCTCATACAAGAATATAAAATAATATGTTGGCCTTATAATCAATGGGATAATAATTATGATAGAAACAAACACTTGATGGCAAAGAGCTCTTCTCACTGGGAGAATGAAGTTATTATGATCTTTCATAAATCTGTTTTTGGCCTTTAATATTTTTTTATGTCAATGATTTAGATATTTTCTTAAGCTATAATAGTCCTAAATTTTCTGCTGACACTAAAATAATGGGAAAGGCTACTATTATTGAGAATTCTTAATGTGCAAGTCAAAATATGAGTACATAAAGATAAAAAGTATAATGTACTAAGGGTGTGGGAAGTTAAAACTAATTGTATAAAATAAGACATTTGTATTGTAGAAAGGAGCAAGAATTTAAGTATAATAACTGATATGAAAAACTTAAAAACATTTCAGTTAAGTATCTGCTGTGGTAAAATAAGCTAATAATTTCTATGTGCTTGTTTGTAAACTTTTTCTAGTATTTTGATGTTTTCTTCCTGTAGCAAAAAAATAAAGAAATTCATGCACCACACTTAAAATGTGGATTCTCCAGACACATAAGACTAATACCTTATTTTACCACAGCATATAAGCTAATAACATTATAAATAAGTCTGGTTAGACCACATTTAAGTGTGATGTATGAATTATGTTATTATTTTGCTACAGGAAAAACACCAAAATATTAGGAAAAGTTAACAAACAAGCACTTAGTAATTTACTTATTTTCTCTTAGTGTGTACAATTTAGAGGTAACTTGTGTGGATTTTTTTCTTGCCTATAAATAATCCATTTGTGACAAAATAAAAATATTTGATATTAAAAATTTAATATAGAGTAAAAAGAATAAGTTTTAAAAGCTCAAAATAGAGCTTGTTCTTCAGCAAAGTAATTTTGTGTTATAAAATTATAGATCAGCAAAGTAATTTTGTGTTATAAAATTATAGATCAGCAAAGTAATTTTGTGTTATAAAATTCTAGATCAGCAAAGTAATTTTGTGTTATAAAATTATAGAATATTTTTCCCAGTTATGTGGTTCATGCAGGGGCAGTTTATTTATTAGGCAGAGTGACTAGGACCTAGGAAAACTATGGATCCATGAAAATATTTCTTAATAGTTAATCTTTCGTTTACCTTTTACAGTTGATAAGGCCAATGAATAGAAGATGCCAAGGCCCTACTATCATCTTGATCCTGCACTGGGTACATGGATATGAACATGAAGGGTAACATTTAGTTTAGGTTATTTTTATTGTTTATTTTGGTACGGGAAGGGTTGACCTTAATGTGCCAATGCTCTTCTGTCACTTTGCTTGTTTGTTTGGTGTTATAGAAACTATTCCAGAGGTTAATAATTCAATGAGGTCTAGTATTGCATTAAACAATATATAGTTAGTCTATTCAATCCACTACCAAGCCAGAAAATCTATATGATAGCTCCAATTCCTCTACAATTTGCAAAAAACAAAAGCAACTGAACAAGCCTATTCTCACAATTTACTTTTTAAACCATAAATTATATTGACAGCCCCCTTTTTTTAGTTTCTCATATAATTAATATTCATCAGTCAGTCTTCCAAATGAGGTTAAATCAGTTTTATACCTGGTAACAACAACCTTCTCACTTTCAGTTTCAGTAGCTACATCTTCTAACATGCTATGCAGACAAGGAAACACTTGGTTCTTCAATGGTATCCTCCAAAAAAAATAGAAACCAACCCTTCATTTTCTAGAAAATAATGGACTCCCTTCTTGAACTTCTATAAAATGCTAGCCTCCACTAACAATGGCAACTTATTCTACAAGTGAATCATTCTGTTAGAAAAATAAAATGGTCTTAACTGGAGACTAGCCTGCCTTTTCAAAATCTTAAAACTTGTGTCCTTTTATCCTACTATCTTCAGAATATGGCACAAAAAATATGAAGACCTTTATCTTATCCATCCTCCAAAAACTTTGTAAGCTTCAATAATATTACCCTCTTACCCTTCTTTTCTCAAAAAAATACAAGAAATCATAATCTTTCCCAGTAACTTAACCCTTCTATCTCAGAAATGATTCTAGTCTTATAAACACACACTCATTTGAAGGTTTCATACTTTTCAACAATCAGACTCAAGATCTTCCCCTACAACAACACTAACACTCTTTCAAGTTTCATTATCTTGAATATCATTTTACAACTCTCAATACTGAAACAATTTTTTACACATTTCTACCCAGTCATTAAGTCCATCACATCTTTTAGAATATAAAATATTCTTCTTAGTATTGGTATTCTCAATAATTTATTCATCACACTTAAATCTAGCTAACTTAAAGCCCACGTTTCTATCAACACAAGACTCTAAAACATCAAAAAGAAAGGCTCTAATCAGACTGAACCGATCAGAAATTTATTTATTACCATCTACTGATCTCTAGTTCTAATCCAATGTTTAGAGTTTACATGTACTCCACAGAAATTTAACAAATTGCTTTTGTGTATAGCAGTTGTTGTTTTTTAAATTAAAAGTTATCAGTAACTTGACTTCATTCGCTCCACCTCCAAACCTTATGAAGAGACTCTTGACAGCTTCAACACATGTTATATATAATTGGGGCAGGTAGTTACACACTTGCTTCGTATACCATTTTGATATTAGTAGTCTGAATGACTCAATGCTACTTAGCACAACAAAATGAATACAAAAACCGGTCGCATTTAATTTTAGCACAGATAGTTAATAGTTAGGATTAAAACTTAATTTAAATTTTAAAAATTAAAATAAAAATTTTGAGGAACAGAATAAAATATCAATTATAAAACTGTCTTATAAAGGACAAACATCGTATAATTTAAATTATTTAACATACATATTGTGTTAAATCCTGTATGTTCTTTGGTTCTGTGAGCTGTTCTCCGGTTTTTGCGTTTTCATTAAGATCTGTTTTATTCAGCTCACTTCTTTGCGACGATCCCTTTTGTTCCGCCATGTTGATTACGAACTCTGCTTATAAAGTTACGAAGACCTACAGAAAGTAAACAAATATATTGAAAAGTTATATAACTTACAGAAATTAAGTTATTAACATATGTATATATTTGTTACGAAATACCAAAATTACGCTTAGGATTAAATTTCTTATCGCCAACACGCACAAAAGAATAATACAAAAAATGCTTTAGATATGTTGCGTTGCGAAATGGCGAAATTATTGAACTAACAAACCACTCGATAAAACCCACTATTCACTACTTCCAAAAAAACTCGTATATTTACTGTAAACTTTAAAATAATGTTATAAAATTATTAATTGCGTTCATACAGATGGTTTCGCGTTTTAAAAAAAGGGATTATTATGCATAATTTCATGAATGACTCAAATTGGTTTTTGTTGATGACAACTTCGATGGACTCGGAAGTGATCTAATGCAAGGGTTCCCAAACTTTTAAGACCTGCGGAACTTCACATCAGAGAGTAAAAAACATTCTGGAGCCTTAATAAAAAAATACACTAAAAATAGAAACAATCGGTCACTGGCACCAGATAAAGTTTATTTCAAGCTTTTATAATATAAATTTATTAACAACATCAATATTTAAAGAACAATTTTTACTTCTACTTGTTCAAAAATTTCTTCTTGCAAAATTTAAATCAGTAAAATTACAGTGTACTTATTTATTTATTAGTGGCTCGGATGGGCTTGCTTTTCTTCACAAAAGTAGTTCAATATTTGGAGTTATAGTTGATACCTGTAGGCGCAAATCATCTCAAATATTTATCCTGTTTCTAAATTTGATCTTTGTAGCTGTATATAGTGAAAGTGTTTGCTTAGAAAGATATGCTGTTAGAAAACACATTAAAAATTTCAAAGCTCTGTTACTTATTTCACGGTATTCTATAGCCATTTGAATCCAAAAATTGTGTAATTTCTTCCTGCTGAAATTTTGTTTTCAGTTGAAATTTCTATAAGCTGTTTTTTCTCTTTCAACGGCAAATCGTTGGTATTTGCAGAGTCAACAAAGGGATTTTGAACCCACAGTAATTTTTCTAAATGAGGAGGGAAGTAGTCCCTAACACTTGTACACAAATCACATACGTCCTGCAAGACTGAAACTTTTGCATCTTCACTTAAGGTAATTTCATTCGTAAGTAAAAACCACTGAGATTTTCAAAGCAATCAAGTTCTTCCATAACCACACATTCACCCCAAAGTTTTAACTTACGTTGAAGCCTTTCCATTTTACTCTGAGCTTTGAGGTACGTTACCCTGCATTGTAACATTCACTTCATTTATATAGGCAAATACGTCCGAAAGGTAAGCCCCTTTCTGTATCCAGTATTTGTCCCTTAATTTGTATGCAAATATAAAAATGGCATTCAGATAAAAAGAAACCTATCTTCTCACGCAGTTCATAAAACCGAGCAAGAACTTTTCCCCGAGAGAGCCATCGGACTTCAATATGAAGCAACAATTTTTTATGCAAACTTCCCATATCCTCAGAGAGTAAACTGAAGATACTTGCATTGAATGGTCTTGATTTGATAAAATTAACTATTTTTATGATATCACCCAATACCTCTTTTAAGCCTTCTAGCTTTCGTTTCATCGCAAGTGCGTGACGATTAAGACAGCAATGGATACTCTCGATGTTCTGGTTTTTCTTTTTTATTCGTGCCACTGCGCCTGGAAATTTTCCAATCGTAGCTGCAGTCCCATTAGTGCAAAAACTTGAGCAAACCTGCCATTAGATCTCATGTTCTTCCATAAATAAATCGACCAGTTTAAATATTTCTTCGCCTGTTGCTTGAGTAGGCAAAAGTTAGCAAATTAACGTGTCTTCTACAAAACTAGCTTCGTGAATATAGTGAACAAATACAAGCAACATCGCATAACCTGCGACACCTGTTGATTAATCCACCTGAAGTGAAAAAGTTGGATTCGTTTTTACTCGCCTTATTAACGCCGTTAACACTCCTACGAAAAGTGGAGCCTAATAGGCCCCAGAGCAACTTGAAAGGCTATTAATATTAGGCTAATAATTTTGTATTTAAATGAAATTGCCATTTAAATCCATTAATGAATGGATTAACGAGATTCCCACTGTCCCTATCTACTATCTAGCGAAACCACAGCCAGGGGAACGAGGCCCGGCATGGCCTAGCGCGTAAGGCGTGCGACTCGTAATCCGAGGGTCGCGGGTTCGCGCCCGCATCGCGCTAAACATGCTCGCCCTCCCAGCCGTGGGGGTGTATAATGTGACGGTCAATCCCACTATTCGTTGGTAAAAGAGTAGCCCAAGAGTTGGCGGTGGGTGGTGATGACTAGCTGCCTTCCCTCTAGTCTTACACTGCTAAATTAGGGACGGCTAGCACAGATAGCCCTCGAGTAGCTTTGTGCGAAATTTTCAAACAAACAAAAGCCAGGGGAACGGGCTTGGAGAAATCAGGACTAGAAACGTCTTTTCGTAGGAGTGTTAAGCAATTTGCTGGCATATCCTTAATTTTTCGAGAAACCGAGTTGTCAGAAATGGGGACAGAGTTAATGTTTTTAAGAAATTTCTCATTAGTCGTCCTCTCTACCAAATATTTTGTGCATGGTTTTATCAAATCTTCTGCAATTGTATGAGCTTCATCTGCTTTTGCAATAAGGTAACTAACACAATATGAAGCAATAAGAACACCTTTGTTGTTTTGATGAACAAACGAACGAAATGTAGCTTTCCTTGCATTTAATTGCAAACACTTTCTTTGGTATTCAATAAAACTTACATCATACTTTCTTTTCTTTCTTGTTACGGTACTTCTTGCATTATCCTGCGTTGAAATACGCCGATGAATTCGTATTAGGCCTAGGCCTAGGAAGATTTTTACTCGTATCAGATTTATATCTCAGAACGGCTGGTATGAGTATTAACACTTTTACTGAGAACAACGTTTCAACCTTCCCAGATCATCTTCAGGTTAAGAACGAGAAAGTGTTTAAATGTGACCGTTGACGGAAACGTCTTAGAGACGAGAGAGTATAAACGGATACCGGATTGTAAGGGGCGTTGCAGGTGGATGTTAGGTTATTAATTAGTATAGGTATAAAAATGTTCCTTTATATTGCTTTACTTTTCGTTTGAGTCGTTGTATAACTAGAGCTTCTTTGATTTTGCGTTTGTGTATATTTGTTTCCATATTTAATATATGGGTGTTTTCTATTATTACGTTGTGTTTATTTGATTTTAGTGTTCAAAAACGTGTGAAAGTGTTTTTTTTTTGTTCTTTGAATCTAGTTTCCATTTTTCTGCTTGTTTCTCCAATATAGAAGTTGTGGCAGTTGTTGCATTGTATTTTATAAATTATATTGGTGTTGTGTTTGTCAGTGTAAATTTTGCAAGGTATGGACTTGAGTTTTGTACATGGTTTTTGAATGAATTTGATGTTCACTGGAGTGTTGTGTTTTGTTATAAGTTGTTTTCCAAATATTGGTTATTTTTCGCCGATGTCGGGAACATATCGTATGCAGCAGTATAATGTTTTGTAGTTTGTTGCATCTTAGGATTTATTGTTTGTTTGTTGTTGGTCTAGGTGTGAGCGTATGATTTTGTCCACGGTTTTTTGAGGAAATTTGTTGATGCTAATGAAGTGTTGTTTTATTTTGTCGATTTCATCGTTAATTTTATCGGGTGAGCACAGCTTTGTGGCTGTGTTTATTTGGGTTCTTAATATGTTGAGTTTTTGTTTCGTTTCATGTGCTGAGTCCCAGGGAATGTATAATCCAGTATGGGTGATTTTTCTATAGATTTCTGTTTTGAATTGTGTGTCGGTTCTAGTTATTTTGAGGTTGAGAAATGTTATTTGGTTAGTTTTTCGTGTTCACAGGTGAACTAAATGTTGGGTTGTATCGAGTTAACGTGATTGAAAAAACTAAATGTGTGTTCTGTAGATGCGAATCCAGCAATTGTATCATCAACGTACCTGAACCAGTATAGTGGTGGATGTAAAGCTGAACTGATCACTTGTGATACAATCTATGTCATAAAAAATGTTGGCTAGAACTGGTGACACGGGGTTCCCCATACTTAGGCCATTTATTTGTAGGTAGTTTCGGTTATTGAACATGAAGTTAGTTTTGGTGGTAGTGAATTATATAATGGTTGCTAATTGGCTGCTGGGATGTGTATCAATGGGTTGGGGTCTTGGATATAAAGTTCTAAAGTTATCTTGCAGGTTTCCGTCGTTGGGACTTCTGTGAAGAGGGAGATTACATCAAAACTGGCCATTAAGGCTTTATGATTTAGTTGATTAAGAATATATTTAAAGTTAAAAGAGTCTTTGAAAAAGAAGCCGGCTGATGTTACATATTTAGAAAATGCTCACGCTATATATTTACCGAGATTGTAGTTAAATGATTCGTAGGTGGACATTATGGGTCATAGTGGATAATCAGGTTTGTGAGGTTTGGTGGTGTCGTATAGTTGTGGTGTGCGTGAGTTGGTGTCTTTCGTAGGTAAGAATAAATGTTTTCTGAGATTGTGTTGGTTTTTTAATTTGTAGTCGTATTTTGTTTAACTGGTTTCATGTATTTTTTATTGGATTTATGTTTAGTAGTTTAAATTTGTTTGTATCTGACAAGATGTTGTTCATATTTTAAATGTATTAAATTGTGTTCCTTATAATTTTATTTATTTCAAGTGGGTTTCTCGTCATCAAGAATCGTATCAGATTTATTACTGATATTCAGCCACTTATCCATTATAAGGGTAACAACAATTATTAATTTGTCTAAATACGAATTCTTATATCTTTGGCACTTTAAAGGCATTTTCACGGACACAAAATAGCTTCTTAATGAAAACTCGTTCAAGCGCTTGAATTTTATCATACAATGACATGGTGACCTAAGACCAGTGTTGCCATAACGATTTGTGGAAAAAGGCTAAACCGCTAGAATAATTTTATTTATAAAGGAAAAGGGTGACTTATTATATTTACATTTTTTTTTTTTTTTAACAGAATTTTAAAACCAGATCTGACGTGTGTCTAAATCTCGAACAAAGTGAAACGTGACGTCATGCGGGCGTATGACCTCATAGAGCTCATTGGTACCAAGTTTGTCTAATTAAACTACAACGAATCTAACATAACCTAACACTTATCAATTATAATTGTCATAAATATAATTATACTTTATATAAATATGCCTTGAAATTGAAACAATTGATACTGCATCTAATTGCATCGCAATGTTTCACATTTGGACAAGTTTCAGCTATGACTTTATGCTTCATTATGTTTCATTTCGTTCGAGATTTAGCCGCTAATCAAGACTTGCCTTTTAAGAGACAGTTGGCATCACGACCCAAGGTTGACTGATGTTTCATACGAAAATTACTAGGCTATCTTGCATCTCCAACAACGCATGCAATCTTGAAATGGTGCCATATCTACAAACAACCAGTGGTGCCACTGTCGAAGTTAATTGAAATTGTATTAACACTTTCACTGCGAGAACTTCCCCTAAGCTAAATAACATCGTCTGGTGTTAGGCAGAATAAAAGATTAAAAGGCTCATTACGCGAAAAACCTGTTTTATTAAAGATATATTTTACTTTTTTGTACAACGTATTCTGATTCAATTTAACAGTTTAAGAAAAAAATATTAGCATTCTAAAATTTCATCGCGGAGCCCAAGGGCTCTGAGGAAAATAACCATGATCCAATGGATGATATTTTTAAGATATTAAGAAGTCAAAGCTTTTTCTTTTTTCTTTTCTGTATTTATTTCTGGCTCTATCAACTAGAGATGTTATCACACATGAACGTATGGGGGAGGGGGTTAGGGTTCAGCTGAACCCCTATTTTTGTGATGTAAAATTGTGTTTATACAGTTATAGCGCAGTTATTATTTATTTTAAATATAATTTAAATTCTTCTAATAAAGCACTTTTTGGCTTGAAATAATCGTATTTCCCAACACCTTAGTTGTATCAGAATGATTTACATGCTGACTATGCCTCGCACAACATGTGCTGGCTTTTGATCTCACAAACTAATTAGAACCCATGTTTCAAACATTCTACGTACAGTCCTGGTTAGAGTCCAACTGTTTAGCAGCAAATATATTTATACTTACTGCCTTAAAGCTTTGGCTTTATTCATAAACAGTGTTGTATTTAAGTCATTGTTATAGCAAAAAATGTTAACATAGATAAGAGTGCTGGAGAAAGAGTTATAATGATATACTTCAACTTACACTTCCAACAAAGAAGGGGTAAAAACTGCGGATGATGTAATCCATATATTTCGTGGTGCATAAGGAATGATACCATGTGTGACTTCAGGAAAAAGCGCGAGGGGATATTTACCTTCTTCATTTTAACAGAAAATTGCTCGTATTATGATGTAAGCTAAATGTCATAGTTAAACTAGATATTTTAGCAATTTTTATCAAAACTAAATTTGTCCTTATGTTTAAACACACATGACACTTATTATTTTAGTCTATTGACTTACACCGTAAAAGCTGACCCCTTATATACATATACTTCCCCTTCTCGGAAATATTTGTTTGAGCTCTAATGAATGACATTAGGAAGTAACGTTTTTGTGGTTAAATATTACTATCACTTATATTTATAACGTTGAAATTTCTATAATCTAAATCTTTAATACAAGAGAGCAGTGAGTAATAAATTATGACGTTCAGTAGACTGCTCAGAAAGTCTAAGATTTGACGTCATGCATTGTCCTCTCACACTCCAACTCAGATTATGATTGTACGCCATTCCATAAAGCATTATTAGGTTACAAAGAAAGTAAGTTGAAAGATGGTCAAAGATTTATTAAGAGAGGATGGAGTTATTTCACGATAGAGAAAGATATGTAAACGACTTCAAGATACAGAGTCAGTCATTCAGCGTGTTAGCTGTGATAATTACTTTGTACAAGTGAATTTATTTCTTTTACCTCAGTTAACGTCCTTCGCGACGTAGACCTACAGCCTATTTACAGCAGTACAAGTATTCAGGTTGCAGAAACGTTAAAAAAGAATTAAAGTAACTTATTTTTTTTACACTAACTGGACCTTGAATTATTTGCACTAAATAACTTAAAAGAACCAACCTAATACACGTTACTACATTATTGTCAGGGGTGTCATTATTTGGTGAAAGTAAAATAAAGCTTTGACTAAACGTCAACAGTTGAAGTTGGCGACCAGGAGGTCAAGTATTAAGATCCTAGCTTCACTTGAGACAATGACATTATTAACAGCCATCGTATGAGCCAAGATAAGAATTTACTGACAGAAAACAAATCAAGTCATTCAGATATTGCCACTTTCAGTTTATAAATTTCATATGGAATTCCCTTTGAAAAAAAAGACGCTCACTTAGCTAAATTTTAACTTCTGGGTGCATCGAGATTTGGGAACGTCTCAGTCCTAGCACCTTGAGCTTCAAACGCTCAAGTTAGATGAAAAGTCAAAGCTCTTTTCCCTCCATATAAATATAAACAAAACAACACTATTAACTCTTTACCATACAAATGCAAAGTTAAACATTACAGTGACTGTATCTGTAGATTTTGTTTGTTTGTTTTGGAATTTCGCACAAAGCTACTCGAGGGCTATCTGTGCTAGCCGTCCCTAATTTAGCAGTGTAAGACTAGAGGGAAGGCAGCTAGTCATCACCACCCACCGCCAACTCTTGGGCTACTCTTTTACCAACGAATAGTGGGATTGACCGTCACATTATAACGCCTTCACGGCTGAAAGGATGAGCATGTTTGGCGCGACGCGGGCGCGAACCCGCGACCCTCGGATTACGAGTCGCACGCCTTACGCGCTCGGCCATGCGTATCTGTAGAAGTACATGTGCTGTGAATATGATGGATTGCCATTCAAAATGAAAGAGCGACGGACAAAAGGTGGGAGACAGCCAATCATGTCAATGTTTAAAAAATGAAAAGAAAGAGAGCTCCAAAAGTAGTGGTTTCTTAGGTGGGGTTGCTGAGCGAATACTTAGAAAATGACAATAATAAACATATGCATCAGATGGGAAGAGCTCAGAAACATTCATAACAATGTGATGACATTAAATAATATAGCTAAAGTTTGTGCAGTCACCCTGTCATTGATCCAAATTGTCCAAATTATTAACAAATGAATACAAAAAAAAAAAATCCAAGTTGAAAAGCGATGGAAAATTGCTGGGCAGGTCTGTAAAACATGATAATAGTCAGTAACTCCACATTTCTTGATGCTATAGATATAAATGCTATATATAGTCAGATACAGATAGTTTCATATTCAAATTCTATTATAATTTATATGCTTTTATTTTCACTGTCTTTCATTATTTTTGAAAATAAAAGCACTGACGATTTTCTATCAATATGAAAAATCTAGGTACACCTTAAAATGACCTTGTGATTGGGTTTTAGGTATTACTAAACTCAGGTTACTAACTGTTACCCTGACTCGTACAATGAGTGTTAAGACAAGATCAAATAAAGAAAGAGACAGAAAATTAAAAGAAGAGCAAGCATTTTGTGAACTAACTTCACGTAAAGATATGGATGTAAGGTCAGGCTAGCATCACGTATCTTCACAGTCTATAACCAGAAAATTATTGCACACTATGCAGCAGTCACAACACCAGAGGATGAAAGTTCAGTTCAAACAGAAGTGTTGTTCAATAGACACCAAGAACTGAAATATTCATATTAGGAGTTAATAGCAATAATTCTCTATCTAGTTACTGGAGTACAGTGGAAATGAATACTCCAACATGTCATGATGATAGGTGTTTGGAAGAGCTCTATTGGATGTGAAGAATAAAGATGTCATGCGTGGCCTTACCTCGGAAAAAGAAAAACTTGAATTGGATTGCGATAAAGCAAAAAGTAGCTGTGCTGTATATATTGATAAAATCGAATTCCATCAAGATGACATGGTACAGCTGAACGGTACTTGTTACAAGAGAGGCCAAAGTCGAAAGTTAAGTAGGTGTTCAGAGGAGAGGCAATCAAGTCAACAATTCAAACACCATGATATTTTTTGAAAGTGCATCAGTGAGAAAATGGACAACTGGGTAATTCTAGAGAAAAACATGCCAATGAAACCTCAACTGCAAAGGAGCCCAGAGCTCCTGTTAAGACTAATTCCAGAAGATCATTAAGGTTGAAGCTCCTCGTGGATTCATTTAACCAACTATCCAAGAAAACTTTCCCGAACAAAAGGGTAGCCAGTAACAACAATAAAAAAACAACCCATTCCTACCATAGGCTTTGGAAGAGAAATCCACCTAAAATACTGGGTGATTGGACAGGTTGGTGTTGTTTACTTTTTTATATTAGGACTTTCAAGGGATTTCAGAATCCAGAAAGGAGTCAGTATAGAGATGGCATTCTATAAAGTAATATTAGGTTAGTTAGAGAGTAAATTGAAAGGCAGTCAAATATATAATTAAGACAATGTTAAATTATGTGCAGGTATAGAGTAAACTAGTTAGTGTATTGGCTATTGTGGTTACTTTGTACAAGTAAGTTTTTGTTTTACGTTGTTTAAAATAATTTGTGATATAAGCCTACAGCAATTTACATAAGTGTACAAATATTCAAGTTTGTAGAAACATTGAAGGAGGAAATTAAGTAATTTACTATTGTTTCAAGGATTGAATGTTAAATTATTTTCATCAGATAAAAGAACTCACTAGTAATAAAACTATGCTACTACAAATTTATTTATTCCACAGAAATGTTATGAAAATTCATACTAAATACGATCTTAAGACTTACACAGTTTTCATCTCCTAACAAACATTTTTTAATAAGCTATATCTATAATTTTGTAATTTGTTTAATTCAAATGTTTGCTAAAGGGCACACGAATTTAAGATCAAGCAAGTTCTAAAAATATTTGCAGAGGATGGACAAAAAAAGTGCCTCCCCTTGAAAATCTTGCTAATTTGTTATATCTTTCATTAGATAACAGAAAAAAATATAAAACTGTATGTTTTTAGAACGCACTCTACGAGAGCTGTTCAAATGCGATCTTAAAATCCTAATTTAAACACCAGCTTTTGTAAATATCTGAACTTTTCATGATTTAGTTAAATATTCTCATAAAAAGTGTTGTGCACCTACTGTAGTTTCTTACATCTTGTTATTCTAACTAACCTACAAATTGATCAAAAAAGTTTCTCTGCGATAGTTTAACGTAAAAATGAAACTCAAAATAACACAAACCATTTTCACAAGTTAATATTTAGTCAATATTGCCTTGGATTTTAGTACTGTTTCACATCGATGTTACATGCTTTCAATGAGTTTGTGTAGATATTCCTGAGTGATTGACTGCCATCCTTCTTTGGGTACCCCCAAAAGTTCATCTTCAGTGTTTGGCTTGCGATCTTTCGTTAACTGGTTTAACTCAACCCATAAATTTTCAATCACATTGATATCAGGTGAATGGCATAGCCATTCCATTACATCAATTCTCTTATTTCTAAGATATGATATATTTTAACTACTCCACAAATAGCTAAGTAATTTCTGTATGGGTTGGTTAAGTGTTTGGGGTCATTATCTTTTTGATGGTAGAATTCTTTACATATAATACGCAAATCGCTGGGCATACTATGACGGACAAGTATCTGATGGTATTTGCGCTGGTCCATTATTTGCATCTATTTTGCAAATATATATTTTCCCCTCAACAGAAAAATACCCCAATCCATCACACTCAATGCTTCACGATAGGTGCTATGCATTGAGGTAAGTATCTTAAACATTTCTTCCGCCAGACGTAGAATACGCGCTTTGAACCAAATATTCCAAATTCCCTTTTCCAATTATCAATAGTCCATTTTTTACTTTTTAACAAATTACAGTCTCATGACAATATTTGGAGGTCAAAGTAAAAGTTTTTCAAACTACTACATAAACAAATATTTCATTCTCGTTGAGTCTTCTTGATTCTATAGATCTGGACACTCTTCTGTTATTTGGAACATTTTGGTTGTTTATCTCATGTTTTTCTGTCATTCGTATCTCGATATGAGCTCTAACCTCAAATGATAACGCATCACATGCCAACATTAATCCATTTTTTCATCATAGTGGGTCAGAACGTTGCCACTTGATAGAACTTCCTTTACATAACTAAATGTATTTTAACAGTCCACCCTCCATCTCCACGGAACTTCATCACACAGTAAGTTGTTGAGCGGTGCTAGATTTATTGAGATGTTCTGTACAAACCCTGGATAACACTTTACCATTTCTAAGAATATGTGCAGTTCTGAAATATCTTTGGCTCTTTAGCGTTTGCAACTACTTTTATTTTATCAGATAGAGGATGGCGTCCATTCATTTCATTAACAAGGCCGAAATAACTCACTTTGGAAGTTGTGAAGGAACAGCTGTCTTTCTTGGCATAAATATTATAATTCTGTAATCACTCCAATACCATTTCAAAATTTCGAAGATGTTTCTTGTTTGCCACTCGAAGCAATTATCAAAATATCATCAATAAAACAACACACAATTAGGATTTCCTCTAGAACTTGATCTAAGATGGAGGTAGATTAGAAAATATGTGGTGCTTGAATGTTTATGTTGAGATATCTTTTATATTTTTTTCTAACTTCACTTAAGCATATTCATTTGACAAGTCAATTTTACTTAACCGAGGACCTCCTACCAAAGTTGCAAATATTTCTTCAGCCATGAGAGGAGGGTAAGGCTGGTCCATTAATTAATTTTAACGGAAACTTTATAGTCACCATATCATTGAAGTCTGCTGTCTGCCTTGGGTACTACAACAATGACCAATCACTTTTTTTCTACTTTGGTGATCACTCGCTATCCTCTAACTTCTCTATATTTTTTCACTCCATCAGTAAGTGTATACAGTACAGAGCTAGCCTTATGGAACTTCGGGATTGCATCTTTCTTCAACTACATTCTGGCCTCAAATTCCTTCATTTCGCCTAGTTCGCCATAAAATACGAAGTGATACTTTTGTGGTACCTTCTGAAGTGTGCTCTTTCTTACTGATAATATACTCTCCCAGTTCAGGCGAATTTGTCTCATTCAGTTTCGTCCAAAAAATACTGTTCTCTGACCTCTACCAATGTCCAGTGACAGTGCCTTCTCTTGGTTTCAATATTTGACATTAATTTTAATTTGTTCAAGAAGATTAACTTTATGATTTGTGTAAGATTTTAGATTAATGTAGGTTCATCTAATGATAAATGCTAGACATATATGTGGTAAACACCTTTTGCTACAATAGAAACAGCTGATGCAGTATCATAAGTGAATGTCATATCATGCTTATAAACTTGTGTATCGACTTTGACCTCACCAGTAGTTCTCTCTTTTTACTTTACTTTATGGGGAGACGCATAACTCACTTTTTCTTTTGGTTTTCTTCATCAACATAATTTGTGTGACCTTTCCCTCGACCTAGGACTCTTTCTGGTTTCTCGCTTCCTCTGGCTGACCCATGAGGTTGATCTCTAGACTGGCTTTTACCTTGTTTATTTTTACAAGCCTTGTATTTTTCAATGCAAATTTCGGATCCCATCTGCGTCACTACCTTTTTTTTTTTGCGTATAAGTCATTTATTGATAGAGACATTTTTAGTAAAATACGGAGAACTAACAAAATGGGTGCTACCATCATGTGGATCATGCATATACTGCATTCATCCTTTAAAATTTAACTTTTACTTTCCAGCTAGATATTCTGCGGTGGTTCAACGCTAGGTTTGCAGACTTAGAATAATAAAATTTCTGGGTTCAATTTTCCAAGTTGAACAGAATATAGGCAGTTCATTTTATGACTTTTTGCGTCGACACAAACAGACCTAACTAAATAGCATTATCAGGTTAAATCACCCAGACCTCACGCTTTTATGAATAATAATAACACCAAGACACTGCCTTTTCTTTATAATATAAGCACCTTTCGTCCGAAAATAAGAAAACCATTTTCTAGTTTTTGTATCATAGCGCATAACTTAACACTTCTCAATATTGAAACACTTTCTTTGTTCTTAATTTGCCCCCCGCTAGTACAGCGGTATGTCTCCGGATTTACAACGCTAAAATCAGGGGTTCGATTCCCCTCTGTGGGCTGAGCAGATAGCCCTTTGTGGCTTTGCTATACGAAAAACACACACACTGTTCTTAATTTAAGCGTTTCAAAATAAAACAACAATCCTTCCACTTTTGCTTTCCTCCACAAACTGGCATAACATTAATGTTTTGGTTTTTCAAATGTAAACCTAAACAACTGGGTAAGATAATATTAACAACTTAATATTTTGTTTCATTATTTGATGTTTTAATAGTCTATTCTGTTATGCGCTGTATGTATATATAATGCTGGCCAAAATCGTAAGGCCAATGAATTTAAAGAAAAAATATGCATTTTGCGTTGTTAGACTCAGCCACTTATTTGAGTAGAGCTTGAAAAGATGAAAATAAGAAAAGGTAAAATAAAATAAAAAAACCTTTTTTAGCATTTAATAGGGAAAATGTGAACACTATGAAATTAGGCTAAATATTAGCTGGTCAAAAGTTTAAGACCATACCAAAAAGAAGTCCTATACAAAGTAGGAAATGCCCAACAAGAGGTCTCAGTAGTGAGTTGCACGGCCGTCATTGCAAATAACTGCAAACATTCGCTTTCACATGGTCAATATAATCGTTCGCAGAAGGCTGGCTGGAATGTTATTCCACATGGTGAAGATGGCTTCACGAAGATCATACACTGTTTGGAACTAACGCCCATTTCTATAGACTTCCCTTGCCATCCACCCCCAAACATTTTCAATGGGGGTTCAGTTCGGGTAAACACGCTGGAAGGTCCAAAAGAATCACGTTATTCGCCATGAAAAAGTCCTTTGTCCTGTGGGCATTGTAGATTGCAGCGTTGTCTTGCTGAAAGATCCAGTCATTTCCACACAAGCGAGGGCCCTCAGTCAACAAGGATGCTCTCTCCAACATGCCAATGTACCCAACTGCTATTTGACGCCCCTGTATAACCTGAAGCTCCATTGTTCCATGGAAGGAGAAAGCACCCCAGATCATGATGGAACCTCCTCCACTGTGTCGTGTAGAAAATGTCTTCGGTGAAATATCCTTATCGTGCCAGTAATGTTGGAAGCCACCTGGACCATCCAGGTTAAATTTATCTCATCAGAGAACAAAACCTTCGTCCACTTTTCTACGTCCCATGTTTGGTGCTTCGCAGCAAAGTTTAACCGAGCTGTTTCATGGTGTGGAAGGAGGCGTGGCCTTTGAAAACGTTTACGCTTTATAAAGCCTTTCTCTCGTAGATGCCGTCTTATTGTTCTTGAGCTGCATTCTACGTCTGTAAGAGCCTTAATCTGGTTCGACGATCGGCTGGTGTCTGGCCAGACAATCCGTCGATCCTCCCGCTCAACGCCGGCGAAATTTTCTTGGACCGACCACTTGAAATTCTCGTTCCGTACCCCTCAGAGTCTTTTAAGACATTTGCAACAGCAGTTTTACTTCGCGCAATCTCACCAGCGATGGCTCATTTACAGAGACCTCACTGTTGCAGCTCAACAATTTGCCACGTTCAAATTTTGTCAACTTTTTAGCCTTTGCCATATCTTTACCCAATGTAACACAGGAGATGTCAGTGAGAGATGTTGACAACATTAATACTTTACACAAATGACTAAATTTCGTTACGTGTTTACCGATTAACGCTTCGTTTTAGCATGGTCTTAAACTTTTGACTAGCTAGTATTTAGGCTAATTTCATAGTGTTCACATTTTACCTATTAAATGCTAAAAACGTTTTTTTTTATTTTCCTTTTTCCTATTTTCATTTTTCGAAGCTCTACTCAAATAAGTGGTTGAGTCTAACAACGCAAAATGCATATTTTTTTTTATGTTCATTGGCCCTAAGTTTTAGCCAGCATTATATATATCAACCGAAAAGGTGAGGTTATGATAATTTAGATATATATATTTAGAGGGTGTTAAAGTTGCTATGGAGGTCGGTGAAACTGATAAGTATTCAATTTTGCTTCCAACGTATAACGAAAAAGAGAACTTACCTTTAATTGTGTGGCTTATTTTAAAGTATATGGATGAATGGTAAGTGCTGTAATTGTAGTTAACGGCTTATATTCCATATTGGATTTTCGGGCATGAAGTCACAGTGTTACCGCTAAAGAAGATATAATTATAAGTTACTAGTACGAGCAAAAAGCCGCCATACGAGTAGTTGTTTATACTAGTAATTACTAATCGTAGTATTCATACCTTTTTTAAAAAAAATAGCAAAAAAGTGAACATTTTCTAAAAAAGGATTCGTTGTGGGAAGTACTGCACGGGAAAAGTATTCGGATTGTGATTATTAGTCACATGCAACTCGCTGCAATTCACAGGAAAATGATTCAATGTACAGAGCTAAACAATTTCATAATTTTATTGATATGTAGTGTAATGTTTTATATATACTGAAAATGAAATCCTTTACTAAAAAATAATAGTTGTTTTAAGAACTCTAGTTTTTCAGTATTACATTTTGAAAATTACATCAATAGATATAATCAAACCCTGATGTACATATATATGAAGTGTACAACGTATTTTAACTTAATTAGGCAAATTTTAAGTACTGTAGCTATTAATTAATTTCTATGACATTATGAACATGTTTATTGTTTAGTATAATACAAAGTTGTACAGAGCTTTTAAATCTAGTGGTACTGTATTAGAGTGAGATGTTTTATTCGTCTTTTGTTTTAATAGTTTAGTTGCAATTTAAGGTTATCAAAAATTCAAGGAGCTTCAAGCAAAACATTGCATTTGAATTACCAAAAGTTTGAAAAATAGAATCTGATAAAATTAGACTTGAATATTGGTTTTCACTAGCAATATTTAGTATGTTTTTTGTTTTTTTATTTATGAAAAAAATAATTAAAATACTGTAGGCTTAAATTATATTTGTAATAAGTTTAAATGTAACAGTTATTTACTACATTCACAAACAGTTAGGCACAAGATAGTTGCAGGAATTTACATTTATTATGTAGTGATGTGAGTTATCTAGTCCTTCAAAACAGTATTTAAAATATATTTTTCTTTACGTGCTTCCATATGTGTAAACAACTAGTGAACATGATCACATTACATCTACGATGGAAAGTTAATAATGTAGATAATGAATAAAAATGCTAAAGTGATCTTGCCATATTATCAAACTAACTTGTTAACCCTGCTTTGCCTTAAGAAATAGCATCTTTGTGTGGATTGGATGTTAGTAAGGTATAAATCTGTGATAACCTCATTTTTGCATCACCTGCATGTGGTATCAAATTTGATACTCTTGCACACATATATTCTCTACCATACCACTTGAGATAAAGAGTAACTTCTCCAGATATCATTAGTAAGGTACTATATCATATGCAGATATCTTCCATAGATATGTGTCCTTAAACTTGCATCCATGCATGAATGATCCTTGGAAAGAATTTGAAGAGTGGGGGGGGGGGGCATTGTCATCAGTGTATTACACAAAAACCTTTATGATGCAGGACAGTGGACTGTATCGATGACCTACACTTGAAGACCTTTAGTGAAAGAATATTGTGTAGTGAGATACAGACACTTATCTTTTTATCCCTACCATAAATTGTAAACATCCATCTTTATTATGGTATTAGAAATTATATTTAACTAAATTATGGCAAAGAACAACAACAATTAATTTAGGACTTTCTTTTAAGAATATTCATGCGTTTCTTTTCATAGTGGCTATGACTTTGAAATAATTATCATTGATGATGGAAGTCCAGATGGTACTCTTGAAGTAGCCCAGCAACTTGAGAAGATCTATGGGAAAGATAAAATTGTATGTTGTTTGGATGTTAATGATTCTTTGTATTGAAGAAACATTGTTTTTGGTTCAAAGTAGTAAATAACAAGATGTATTAGTCTTAAAGCTGTTTTTGTGTGTATATGTTTTAAATAAGAAATTTCTATTCTGTCTAAAAGAAGAAATTGTTGAGAAGACACTTGATAAAGAATATAGTAACAACTATGTCACTATACTTGAGATGAGAATCCTTTCTTTGCTATTAATATAATTAGGATCACATTTTACCTCAGTGTGAAAGACCTTTAACCAAAGGTGTACAGGCTTGGTTAGTTGGTTTGCTCTCTATTGGGGAAGGAATATTGACTACAATCCCAAATTTACTAAATGTATCCATATGAAATGTAGCAAACATTTATTAAAATGTAGAAGTATACAAAAATCATACGAGTTACAAAGGTACTGGTGTCAAGATATGTCTGTGAATTGATTACATTGGTCTCACTCAGATTTTGACAAGCTGGTAGTGCAAGATGACGCTCGTACAAAGAATAAAGATGCTTTTGTCCATCATGTAGTGTCCGGCATGGCCGGGTGGGGTAAGGAGTTTGACTTGTAATCTGAGGGATGTGGGTTTGAATCCCCATTGCACAAAACATGCTCACCCTTTCAGCTGTGGGGGCATTATAATGTGATGGTCAATCCCACTATTCATTGGTAAAAGAGTAGCCCAAGAGCTGGCAGTGGGTGGTGATGACTAGCTGTCTTCCCTCTAGTCCTACACTGCTAAATTAGGGACAGCTAGCACAGAAGTTTTGCATGAAATTTCAAAACAAGCAAACCATCATGTAGATGCATGTTTTACTTTCATAACCTCTAGAACCTCTGAATTACATATCTACAGCTTTTTTTTCATATTTCTGTTTGTTGTATCTAATCCTCCTCTATTATGAACTGTCACTAAATCAACAATGTAGAGTAAAATTAATTTTTGATAAACCTGGCATCAACTGCATAATGTCATGTTGAATGGTGTTTTGTAAAAAGTTGTGGCTTGTGCACCTTTACTCCCTAACCTACCAGTCCATATGCACATGGTTAATGTTGAACAAATAATCAGCCAGAGCTGTGCTCTTGATTTGAAGCTTAACCTGTTTTTTGAGTACTGCTTTCTACAAATTCTGACACATTGTTTTGAATTGTAAATCAGTAAAATTGTCTCATACTTATGAACCACCTTGATAGTACTCCAACAAATATGTATATTAAACTGATCTTTTTAAAATCAAATTCATGATATTCTCTGTAGGTCAATTCTTATTTGTATTTCCATAGCAGTATGAACATGTATTAGTATACTTTTATCAAAATCTTACCTTAACAGTTAAGCAACACCTGAAGTTTTTCAATGTGGTAAAATGTGTAAGTAGATACATTGACTGAAGTGCTGTTCTTGCCAGTAGTAACACTACAGTTATTTATTCTATTTACTATACTTTGAACATATAAGTTAAAAATAGTGAACAACACATATTTATATTAAAAACAACAAGCCTTGTAAAACTAGCAATAGTTTAGAATCTTACTGTATTCTGGATTAAAACAAAGCAAAAGAAATGTGCTCTAAATAGTATTTGTATTTTGTTAGTTGACCACTCCAAAGTATACTGATAAAGCTACAGAGACAGGGAAAGAAAACACTAGTATATGTATCAGTTTTTTTTGTATACTTTAAAAATATTTGTTCTGTTTGTAACTCGTGGGTACTCAAAATATAACTCTATTTAAGTCAGTTTATGCATGTATTTATTCTTGGCATAGGTATCAAGTAATGGTTCAAAGAATAATTTATGTTTTTATTGTGCATCTAGCCAAGTAAAAAGGAAAGTTCTTTCTTAAAATAATTCTCACAACATTACATTCATTGAGTATGATCTCTAACACACTAAATAACCCCTGTTTTAAATTAGTCCTTACTTTATACTTGTCATAGTTATTCTGGTAATAATTTAAACTGTAATGCATATCATTTTAACTCATATAGTTTTATAAGTTTATTTTTATTACAGTAAATAATTATAAGAAAGTGTAGTATCTTTTATATTGAATTTACTGGTTCATTTTTATTTTATTGTTTGACTCTTCAATATGAAGACTGTTTATACTTTGATAAAAAGGTATCTTGATTTAGAGAGAGACTTGCTACTAATTCTACAGAGTGCATCTTAGTCACAAAAATTGCACACGTTTAGATTTCTGTACTTAATTACATAAAAAAATAAATTTGCAGGATTTATTTATTTTTTGCAGTTGACAAATAAAGTATCCATAAAACACACAACAGGTAAAATCTGTAGTATAGGATGCTGCTCCAAATGACCACTATTTAGAAAGTTTAGGTGTTCCTGGAACATTCTAGTTTCATTTACTCTCTCATCATATTGTTTTCTGTCTGGCTATGCTGCTGTTGTGTACTACAGTTTTAAAGAATTATGATCAACAACAACAAAGAATAAATTGTAAGAGCAGTCTTTTTACTTGTACAAAATGGTTATCTGGTAATTCTCAGCTTTCATGATTGTTTTAAGACATTTTCAAGTAATAAAACCCAATTTTATTTCAAATTAAAATCTTGTATCATATTTATCACTTTTAGTGTTTATTAACCCAACCAAGATGTGTCTTCTTATGGTGATGGGCACGTCATCACATTCGTAGACTTGTATTCCAAATTTTACTGAACTATGAATTAATGAACATAATGCAATAAGTACGTTATCAACTTATAGATAATATTCCAAATTTTTTAGCATTATATCTTAGTTAATTTCTTAATTTAAAAGTAAATAATAAAAAAACCTAATTATTAATTTTTGTATATCTTATGGTATGTTCAGTGCAGTATTGGTTCAGATTAGATGCTTGTCTAAATACAAAATTTCAAGTTTCTTACAAACTTGAAACCCAAGTTACCAATATTGAAAACCTAGAATATATAAGCATCTTCTACCTTTTCTATTTTCTGAGATGTTATTATTTTTAGTGAATCAACCAAGATGACTCCACCCACCTCTTTCATTTTTGAAAATGCTTATGTATGCCTAATTTTCCCAGTGATGTGTAAATAACTAATTAAAAGCTCAGAATGCTTATGTGGTTTTCTGACTCTCTGAAAAGTATTTACACAGGAAATTCTTACTTCTCATGGTAGATTCCAAGTGATAAAAGAATTTGATATTGAGCTGAAAAATCATTTTCTTTAGACCCAAATGTAGCTTGGGTACTAAGCCTGATAAATTAGTAGATAAATTAATAAATGAAGTGATAAATTATAGTAATCTGATTTTTTTTTTTTTATTTCAAAATGCATATATAAAATCTGAGAATTTTGTTTTATGTCTGACACATGAAAAATTTGATTGGGGCTTAGCAAATTATGGTGCACAATGAATTGAGTACAAAGTTTGTAATAATTAGAAGGGATAATTGTTTTCTGCACCTCTTTTAAGAAGAGTAACTGAAACTTAAGAACTTATTTCTCTCTCTCTCTCTCTCTCTCACACACACACACACACACACACACACACACACACACACACTCATTATAACAAATGAGAATGCAGTTTACAAAATACTGCTCAACTATAACAAAGGGAAAACAGGTTACCTTGTAAAGGCCAGTTTTGTATTAAGTACAGTAACATGAGTATACATGTGCTGTGCTGTATTATTCAACTTCTATAATGTTAGTCAGACACTACTGAAAGGTCAATAAAATAAAAATATTAAATTTTTTATTTATAAATGATATTTTGAGATTTAAGCTATTTAGAATAAACATTTGTGTTTTTGTATTGTAATTGTAGTAATTCTAGAACAAAAGTGTAATATCTATTTCCTTTTTTTTTTTTTTTATGGTGGTTACCAGGTTGGATAAAATATAGTAACTTTATTTATTTGGTCTTCTAAGTATTAGTTGAGTTTCTTTATCTGTTTCACTGCATAATTGTATTTCATGGCCAGTCCCCAATCAATTTTATTTCTCCATCAAAAACATTGTAAGATAGCAGACTTTTTCTCTATTATTCATTTTGATATATAAGACACACTGATTATATTGGCATTATGACATCAATAACTTAAACTGATAAAAACACAAATATAATCAGCTGCTGTCTCTGTGGGTAGATTATGTGGATGACTTGTTTTGCCTCATGGCTGGGACCCCAACTGAAATTTTTTATACTGCTTATTCTCATAAATATCAACACACCTGTTGTCTAGCAGCAGTTTGTGGAGTGTTGTCATTTTCCATTGTAGAGGCAAAAATGTTTTGATGGTCATGGAGGAAGGTTAACCTCTGCTGTTAATGATGGTTAATCTTCTAACAACCATAGTTGTTTTCTGCACTGAAATTCTCACCACAATTAGAACAGCTTTATTCCCATTTCAATGTAAGGTTAAATGTCAGTTTTAGTTGTCTGGATCTTCTTATCCTTTGCATTCCTGGATGTAACACCTTGGTTGACTAAAGTGATGAGAATCATCCTTCAGCTCCCTTCACGGTTTTTTGATGTCTGATAACCAAAAATCCTTTGCTTCCAATTTCCAGATTTATCCTATATTTTCTTACCTAAAGCTTCAAGTTTTGTCCATGGGGGTACTATATAATGTGTGTGTGTATATTTTTGACTTTCCACATGTGCTGAATAATGTACAATAGAAGATCAGTCTATTTTGTACATTCTAATGATTTCAGTCTTGAGCATGAGTATTTGCAACTTATCTGTGGTCTTGAGTAATGTGAACAGCTTCTCTGGAAGGTTTGCTTCTGTTGTTTTGGTTTAAAATATATTGTCCCCTCAGTTCAAATAATTAACTGATTGCATGCTAGTTAAACTAAATTTTCTGGCCAGAAACACTCCAGAATTTTAGTCAGCTGTGTAGTTGTTTTTTCATTTTTCATGGATCAACTGGTTCATTTGACTTGTAACATTATCTTTTCCCAAGACTTTTAGACTTGACCTAATTTTTTCCAAAAATGTAATTATGATTAATTATACACAAACATTAATTTGAAAAATAAAATTGAAATGATTAAAAATAAACACTCAATATGAAAAAGAAAGTGAGGATCCCGTGTCTTGTAGAGAGAGCTTTGGTTACATAGCAAATAACAAAGTGGTTCCAGTATACAAGGGAGATGAATTTGAGTATCAACTGTGTAAGAATGTCAGAATTTTGTCAATAGTAAAATTGTAAAAATATGTATTTGAACATTGTAAAAAGCATTACAATCCACATCTCCTACAAGTTATGATTTTTCACTATTTTTAAGTGGATAATTTCTTGGTTTAGTATGACTGCAGGTTTAACATTGATTACACAGTGATATGAACATCTTTAGAATTCAGATGGACTATCTTAAGTTGCAGCTTGATGAAGATTAATAACAGATGAATTATGAAAGTATTTCATTCTTATTTATTCAGTATCTTCTGAGAATAGCAGATCTATTTGCTGTAATTTCCCTTTTTCCGAGCAATGAAGTAAGTTTTACACATTCAGAATTTTACTTTGTTTTTAGGCCCATTTTAATTATAAAACATAAAGGTGTTGGTATCTCCATACAACTGACATAAAATTTCTTGGTGTTCAAACAGTAGTTTATTAAATTTCTAAATAGCTAAGTTTCTTAAGTTCTATGGTAATATAATCCAAACACCAGGTTCTTTTAAATATCATTCCTGTGTGGATAGTTTAAAATTTGCTAGAAAATTTCACTTCAGTGTATTGATATTCATACAGTAAATAATCTAGAAAAGAAAGCTTTAATCAAAAAATTAGTATCAGTAAGAAGTAATTATGCTTATACTGAAATATGGTTATTATCAGTATTTTTTTTTTTTTCTGTGACAAAGATCTAGGGCATGAGCTATGAAACAAATACATTATTATTAAAAATAAGTTGTCTTCCATTATTTTGATAGCTAAATGTAACTAGAGTATTGTTCTACACTTTAGACCTTCATGCACAAACATCTTAATTTTGAACTATTGGTGAGGAGATTAATTTATCTTACACCTTACTTGGAAATAAAAAATTATGGATTTTAAATTTTAATTTCTTCTCAAATTTTAAAATTTTAATAAATAAGGAAGTTTAACTGTGGAAGTAGAAGGACTGGGGGAGACAAGTATAAATTTTGGAAGGGTAGGAGACATCATGTAATTTTATTTTTCTAACAGGGTGTTTGTCATTTTGAATGGGTGGCCTTCAGATGTTGTAGAGGCAGTAAATTTAAATAATTTTAAGGAAAAGCTTGATACGTATATAAGTAATAAGGGCTGGCTTTGTGGTTGTTAATTTAGTAAAGCGTATGGAACAGCCATGATGGACCATTAGGCCCCATGTTGTACCAAAATGTTAAGAAGTATTTCTTATCCTCTTCTAAGATACAATCATGACAGTACAAATATACAATACTTTAATACCCATAAATGCTGAATTATGTTCTGTGTTTTCTCTAAAGTAGTTTTTAAAACCATGAAATAGGCTGGCTTTGCATTGCATACCGTATTAATGATGATTGTGTTAAATGGAATTTTGAGTTACAGAAAATAATTATCAATCTAATTATAATAACCTTAAATTATATACTGTATTTTAGTTAGTTATGTGTTGCATTATTTTAACCAAGTGGGATGAATCACCGAGAAACAGTTGTGACATAAACGTGATATGGATTCTTAAATAAAATAAACTGTTTCATTGTGTGCCATTAGTAAAGAGCCACTGAAGTGATTTGTTTAATACAGTATTTAAATTAAAACAAAAGATTATGCCTTATAGGTTTTAAGGCCACGAGAGAAGAAGCTTGGACTGGGAACAGCCTACATTCATGGAATTAATCATGCAAGTGGTAATTTTGTAATTATCATGGATGCTGATCTGTCTCATCATGTGAGTTAATACACTATCACCCTGTGTTCCATTTTTATAAAAGTTTATTAAACTGGAGTATCTAAAGTTTGTAATTGATGTATATAAATTCACTACTACTGTTTGTTATATTTCATCATTAATTTTATTAAGCTGGGATTGTTTGCTGCTTAGTATTGATAACATGCAGTAAATTGAGTGCTGTGTTCTTTTCATTTATGCATATAGATCATTCATGTGGAATTATTTTGTTTTAAATAATATAATGGTAACTTCATTGCCTCTCTGTTTAATTTATATATAAATCATTCATCTATAAATGTTTCAAGCATATGTGAGTAATTTATTTCCACTCTGTTAAGTTTTGTGTAGAGGCCATTAACTGGGATTGTAATGTAGAACATACATATCAGTATGGTCTCTGTCACCCAGTATTCTGTTTTGTTCTGTTTACTTAAACTTCAACACTATCTATCACAAGGGTGGTTTATTCATCTCTACTGACGAACAATCACCAGATACAAAGAAATAAAGTAAATAATTTAATAACTTTATGATACAACTGTTGTCAAACTAAATAAATCTTACTACCCAGTTTATACTGGACACACACACACACACACACACGCCTTTTCGCTGATTCTCACGTGCTTCTTTTATAGTCTTGCACAAAATATAAATGACTTCGTTTCACAAGAAAACTGATGTTAGTGTAAACACTTCAACATGGAGTTTAAGTTGCATATCTGTCTTCAATCCACACTATTTAATGTACATTTCTTTCACATGAAGAATGCATATACATAGTCTTTACTTTGTAACACGATGCTATGAAATCATTTGGTTCCTTGTTTTAATGTTCTTACACTGTCAGGCTAGATGTATCTAGCCCACATGGTGAATGAGATTATGCAAGCCCACATATATAATTGTTGGGATTGTCTTGCCTATACAGCAGATGAGACAATTTTAAGTCATATTGCTAATGGTTAGACTGTCTTGTTCACTTGGCTTATTTAGTTTGTTCTGCACATGCTGTACAAAACCTGCTTAGTGAAGATCACCTTGTGAATGTTGTTTGTACTTAACTACTGATATAACAACTAATATTATCACACTGTAACACAATAACCAATCTTAATATATGGCACCTATGCTTCAGAGAAAGCTCAAACAGACGAGAGAATATTTGAAAAGCATTGTTAACAGACTGCATATGTCTAGGGAGTTTTAACATTTTTTTGGATAAAAATCTGCACAAACAGCTCAATATATCACCCAGGAAACTTCCTAGATAGAAACTTCCTAGACAGACGCAGTCCATTATCAACATCTTTCAAATATATGACAGTCATGTTGTATGTAAACCAGTTTAGTCTTTTTTTTCTTTTTTCATTTACATATTTTCTCCATATTGTACTGTAAATGCATTTACTAATCTACAACTGTTTTAATGTCATCAATATTCATTACTCATGCATGACAGGTTAGTCTTCTTATTGTACACATTTTCAATTTTATAATGTAAATGCATATAGTAATTTTTAACACTTACTTAAAAGTCAACAATATTCATTACACAAATTCCACAGTTTAGTCCTTTTTGTTAATTATTCTTGATTTTGATAGTATTACTGCATTTACTAATACATAAGATTTATTTCACTATGCTATTCATTTTACATGGCTGACACTATAATTTTATGTTTGAAACACTAGCAGCCAATCCAGTCTTTCTCTCCTCTCTCATGTATATATATCTTAATTTTTGCAACCAACTATAATAATACCCAGTTTCTTGCATTCATATTTGTTTTGTGTACAGTACCAATGACAGTGTAAGGAGTAGGTGACCTAGGTAACTTTCTAAAGTGGCACATTGCAGTGGAAGAGAGTTGTACAAATTGTAGGTCAGAAGGAATGTTGAGGACAAACGACATTATTTTGCATAAAATAAGGCAAAAAGAATGAGACACAACACTCCCTTTGCAGAGAATGAAAAACTTAGAAAATAACACACACTCTTTAATGAAAATTTTTTGAACACTGAATACAACAATTTATACTGAAAGTGTAATGACATTCTACCACCTTGTACCTCAAACAGGAACCATGTGGTATTCTGTCCTGCAAAATATGTAATGAATTGTCACATGCTCTGGAATGCGAGTTTTTATCCACTCAATCACATTCACATGTGATGCCATCAGGATTGCCAGATATCCATAAATAATCAGATAGTAGAAAGGTGAAAAAAGCCACATTTTAACAATGTCAGTAGAAACAAAACTGTGTGCCTTTTACACCTGTGCATTGAAAGCCATTGTTTCAAATAATCATATGACTTGCTCTGTGGACTTAATTTACCTGTATTAACCTGACTTTATTGTGCTATCAAGTGTTAAAATACAGTGTTTATATTTGCTGTTTCTTCATAATTAGTTTTATATATTTATAATATGTTTGACAGTATGACATTGATTTACTATTATTATTATTATTAGATATCTTCCTCATATGATCTGAATTGAAACTCTTACTTTTAATGAAAGTTAGTATTGTTTATATACTGCATATTGAGTTTTTTAAAAGCTTGTCTATCTGTGAATTACCTTGTGGTGCAGAGTTTTGTACCATTTGTTTTGTTTTTAAACAATTACTATAATGTGTCACAAATCATCATACAAACAGTAGTTCAAAGTACAGTTAATACAAACATAACTGATTTTTTTTTTTACACTTCATTAAAAGATATTTATTTTTGTCAGATAAAGCATTATTAAAGGTAATTGTTTTATATTCATTAATGCAGTACAGTTGATAAGAATGATGTTTAATTTTGATTAGATATTTTTATATTTTTGTACTTGCAGCCAAAATTCATTCCAGAATTTATCAGGTATGAATTTTATTTAAACTGTATTTTATCTTGCATATCAAATTAAAATAATATTAATTATTTTTATTAAAGTAACTAACATAATTAAGTAGTTAGTTTGAGTTAAAAGTTCAAAATAATGTATGCGAAAGAAAGATATTTTGTATCAAAGGCATAAATGTATCTTTCAAATTTATGCAAAGGAAACCACTTTTAAAGAGAAAGTACCTGTGAATGAAACATCAGAAAAATACTCAGTAATGAACTGTATTGATATATTAAATTGATTTTCATTCTATCTTTTTTTACTTTGAGTAGGAATATTAATACCTTTATCTGGTTGAGTAATTATCATTGCTAGATAAAATAATGACTTGTGTTTCATGCCTTGAAAATTAAAGCTGTTCGGGAAGTGGGATTGTTAATAGTATTTATGCATATATTCAATAATATATATCATTCAACTTCATGAACTTGCAGCTCAAGTATTGGAAAAAAACACTTGATGTTCACAGGAAAAGTGTATTAGAAATTCACTAAAAAGATTAAATTTCCAGGAATTAAAAACAGTGTTTTTTGGAAGAAAAGTGAAATAATTAATTAATTTATAAACATGTTGCATTGTTTAAAACTTATTTTTAATATTCTCTTCTTTAATCCAGAAAAATTCTTTGTGTGATACTTTGTAAAGTTTATTAAATAAAAACATATTATTTTTATCAGTCATGAGAGAATTTTTAGTGCTAGGAACCTTTTTTGTCAGACTGTTTTATGGTAAAATAACTCCAAAATAATAAAAACCTATAAATCACTGTAACAGTAGTTCTTTAGAACTACATGAAAAGTGTGCCATCTAGCATCTGTAACCAGAAAAGTTTCCTTTTGACAGTAATTTTTCATCATTTTATTTCACATTCTTAAAGCTATGTTTACTTGTTTCTTGTAGAAAACAACAAGAAAAAAGATTTTGATATTGTGTCAGGCACACGATATTTAGGTAATGGTGGTGTGTATGGATGGGACTTGAAGAGAAAGGTCATAAGGTATTTACTATATTTAAGTATCATAATCACAATACTTTCTAGTTCTGGAAATATGAAATTTTTTTTGTTCCATATTATACAAAACTCTTTTTTTTCTGTTTAGAAACTGGATTTTGGTATATTGAATTGCTTTAAAAATGATGTAATGAAATGTGACTTTTGTAAACACAATTTGTAAATGTAGGACTTTATCTATACTTATCACATTGTACACCACATTCAAAGAACAAAACCATAATGTTAGAAAAATAACCTTCATTCTAAAATTTCTTTCTGTTACACTTTTGATTTAATCCAGCAGTTACTGTCTGTTAGTGTCATATAATTACATTCAGTTGACCTGAAAATGGTCCTAGGAGTAACACCAAATTTTCCTATAAAAATGTTTGTGACATTGTACTTGCCTCTCTATACTTGTAAGATAAGCTATTTTTGTTCAGTACTGCTCTCTATATGCAAACTTTTTCATCACACATGCCACAAGTCTTTCACCTCCCCTGTGAAATTACTATGTTCCACCATGTCTCATGTAAATCATATGTCAGCTTCTAACCAATAGTAACATTTATATGCTCACATGATGCATGTGACTCCTCTGCTGAATCTTCATTTTGCATTCAGCAGCATTTGAGCTAAGAGAAAATCTTGTGCTTCCAGTGTGATAACTAAATTTTTTTTCACATGAAGTGATTCCTTTTAACTTTATTTTATACTAGTTAATTCTTGTTGTTATATTTCTCTACTCAAATTTTGTGAACATTTTCTTGTTATGAATTCCGAAATTCACACCATTGGCCAGTGTATTTTCTCAGGCTTCAGGTGTGGGCAACCTGATGGTGGATCTTTCTGTTTTTATGTATCGGGAGATGGAGCAATACATGAGTCAACTGTTGTCCTAGACATTGCTGAGGCTCCTCCTGAGACTGCTGAACTTGTTCAAAATGACGAGATTTTTATTGTCTTTTCTTGCCTCCTAAGTATTCTGTTCCTTACCAGTTTTAACTAGAAGAATCACCCAGCCATAATTTGGTCTTCACAAATTGTGTTTTAGGTTTAAAATTTTCTTTTCCATATACCTTGCTCATTTCATTGTTTATTACCTGAACACCCTTCCCAACTATTTTTGGTTTTTCTTCCTTCTCTGATATTTGGGTACATGAGAATCAGTTTGTGAGGGATCAGCATGCTGTGCTCCTTGAAGACTTCTGATCAGTTTGCCTTTTCTTGTCATTGTGCAGACTGTTTTTAGATCAGAAGTTGTTAGGCTCATTGTCACCTGTCAGTATCTTTCTTCCATACATCTATCAGAGACTCTCCACAAAAGTCCTTGGTAATTTTCATCTCCACTTTAGCCTGCATTTTGTTTTTGGTTCTGGTGTTACATACATGGTTTCTTTGTTAAGGACTTTAGTAAGTGTACCTATAACATCTTGTAGATTTATACCTTTTGCATCTTTTCTGAAATGTTGCATCTCTGATTCCATCCTAGAAACTGTTAGTCCCCTTGTGACAGTGGTCCACCAGCAATTAACTCATGCTTTTATAAACAGTTTGTCTCACTCGGACCCTCATGTTCATCCTTTATTTTCACAATCCTTATCCATTCCTTCTGATCAAGGTACATCTTGTTGATTTCCTTGATGACACAACCTCCATCACCAGCAGTACTAGTGACTACTGGTGGAAACTCAGCTGTTAGTTTCTTACTCACTGGAATCCCTTCATTGATAATTGATGGGTAATACTGGTTCCATCAGAAGGATTCATTATTCAATTTCATTTCATTCCCCATCTATCATTTCTCCTTGATCTGTTTTCTTCCCTTCTCTTTGAGATCATAGGGCCTGACAGTTCTATCGGAAGTTATTCAAGAAATATTTTTGTAGCAGGCAGTTGAACTAGTTCATAATTCTTTTGGGGGTTTTAATTCACTTCATTTTTCATCCCCAAGAAAACCAGGAATTGTTAGGTGGTTATTTATTTTATTTCAGCCACTTCATTGCACAACAACTGACCATGGAGTCTTTCTCATCCTAAAATGGGTATTTTCCTTAGGGTGGTGGATGATAAATATAAATGTCTCTAAGGCTTACCTTCACATCCTGATAGCATGTCAATCTTGCCCTTACCTTTTGGTTTGTACATCTGAGTGTTACTTACTTTGGACACTCCCTTTCTGACTTGCCTTGTCTTGTTACGTGTTTTTTTGCATAGTCCAAGCTTTTACAAATCATCTTCATGCTCTAGGGATGTAATTTCATTAATATATAAATAATTGACTCGTTCTAAGCAGAATTCAACCACTTGTACTTATCACCTCTTTTCTGTGGTGGCTAGAGTGGGTTGGTTTGTGAGATTGGAGAAGTCATTCCTTCCACCCACTCATTATTTTGTCCATTTGGGATCTTTTTCAATACAAATGGCAGTCATGCTCTGCCTTCTCCTTTATGTTGTTGTTCAATGAAATGTTTTGTTCACCATACTCTCTCAGCTCAGTCAGTTACTGTTTGAGGTTCTGTTGCTTTTGGGAAATGATCTTCCATGACAGCAGTGGTCCCTCATAATTATGTCCACATGAGATCCCTTCAACAGACATTTCACAAACAGTGGCACCTTGTTTGAGATCCTCTCCACCCCCCTTTATTTCCCTTCCTCCTTCCCTGCAAGACAATCTGCATTGGTGACTGGACAGAGCCCATGCATCAGCAGATGTGATACTTCCTCTCCTGCACCTGTATCAACATCTTTTCAGACACATCCCTTCAGGAATAGAGGACATATGTCAATCACCAGGAATCTTCGAGCCATTGGTTTGCAAACAAAAGTCTTGAATGTAAACATTTTCAAACTTCTGGCAGTATGTTGAACATTGCATCACTTCCTTCTTGCCCATCTCATGGTGATTTTTTATTTGAACAATTATGGTGGTGGCTGACATCAACCATCAGGGATTCCCAGAGATATTTTTTCAAACATTGGATCTATTATTCTGGTCCCACACAACACATTTGCCTTATCACATGTGTTGTGCCAAGTGCTTTCAATCTAGTTGCAAATCATCTTTCACACCATGACCAAATATGTCAAAAGTCAGTGGGCATCATATCCAGTCCTCTTGTTTTAATGAAAATTTACCATCAGTAGAATTTTTTTCAGTTGGATGTCTTTCCCACAGACATTTGGCAGTCAATGCCTTTTAGCTGAGATTAATTACCTAAACATTTCTTTGTGTACCCTTCCATCCACTTGCTTCATAGAATTCCTCTTGTCCACTTTACTCCTCTTCAGATCCATCTGATTGCTCCAAACTGGTTACCTCAACCTGGGTTTCCAAGGTTACATAGTCTGCTTCTATCACCACCTGTCTCTCTTCCATTTTCTCCCTCCTTTCTTTATTAACCTAAGTCTCACATTCTGCATCCTATTCTCCATGTCCCATATCTTTATGCCTGGCTTTCCTCATGTCTTTGGCTAGATGATACTGTCTCTCACATTGAGTTGCCTTCATGCTATCTTCATACAGCCATTTTCCACAGAAGTATACAAAGCCAAGTGATAGGTCTTCTGCTGTATTAGTTTGTTCACAAGGGTTTCCTGCTAACAAGTCTTTTGTGACAATTTCTCACCTATCTCTTTGTTCTCCTTGCTTTGTGGACATCAAATGGTCCTATCCTGCACCTTCCATTTCTTTACATTGTAAGGATTTTTTTTTATTTCCACTGTTCCTACCATGCTCGAGCATTTCTTCCAGACACCCTGACCTCCCAGGTGTCCTGCCCTTCTAGATTTAGACATTAATTTGGTCATCCATACCCTTACTTTACTTCCTTGGAACCACTTTCCTCATCTTAACCTGTGGTTGTTAATGGTGGGATTTTTAATAAATAGCCTTTGTTTGTTGTGTCCTTTGTATTTTTTTTTTAATGTTTAAAATTTACAAATCACTGTCACTTTTCTTAAAAATGTTATACTTAATGAGCTAAGATTTCTGCTACTAGTGTCATGACTTTTAAAGCATAAGATTCTCAGATTCGAGATGTAGCATTGAACCATTGTTTTTTTTTCCAACTTTGTTAATAGTAAAGAGTTTCCTGAGTGTTGTGCACATAAGGTATGTTAAGGTTTTGCTCAGATCCAAAATCACCTCAAACTATCATTGGCCACCTTGCACTGAGTCATGGTATCCATGGTCCTTATCAGGTCTTGGTATCTATACTAACAATTATGCCCCTAAAAGACATGTATTATGACAATAATTAAAGAATGTTTTGTTAGTGTAAGTACAAAAGCAGTATTTTTTAATAAAAATTACATTATTTATCATTACCTCATCTTTATTTTCACCCACGTGTTGAGTAAAGAATGACATGCATAGGTTTCACTGCTGTGTTTGAGAAGTGATCTTGAGGTTCTTACCTGTTTAAGGCCTTACTGATGACACCTTTACTATCAAATAACAATTTTCTATTCAGCCTTAGTAAAGAAACCTCACTTGTTCAGTTCCCTTGTCTGGCAGTGTATTAGATTTAACCATTGAACTTATCACAAGAGTTTATCACATGATAATATGATAAAGGCTTTGGGTAGTTATTAATTATTATTCTGACTTAATGAACTTTTTGAACCTTCAAATTACTAACTTATTTCTATACCTTTCACCATTGGTGGGATCTTCATATTGCTTGTGAAGAACATCCCCGGAAAAGTGTGTGAAGTCTCTTCTTTTTTTGCTCTCCCTTCCTCTTCTCAGTAGCTTAGCAGTAAATCTTAAGGCTTATAATGCCCAAATCTTTGTTTTGATATCTGTGGTGGGCACAGCACAAATAGCCCTTTGTGTAGTCTTGTGCTTAACTACAAATAAGCAAACAAATAAATCCTCATTTTGTTTAAAATGCACAAAATTAGTTTGATTGATTGTAATATTGATAGCATTTAACTTTTTGTGCAATTCATGTTATTAGGGGCCCTGTAACCAACAAAGGAGAGAGCTCGCTATGACCTGATTATTCAGCCTTTACTAGTATTTAGTAACTATGTAGCATTTTATCTTGGCTTGTCTTTATTAACAAATAGTGTCATATATCTGCCAGGTTCATGGTATTATTCTATGTCTGTATTAGCATTGGGTAGATTCACTATGGCAGTTATACCTCCTTTAAGAAATTTACTTGGTACACTGTTATATTTCAGTTTTTATTTAACATGTTTAGAAATTTCATTTTATTAATTGTACATCAGTTGTTCACATTTTAGTTAATTACTTGCCAATATCAGTGATTATAAGCTTTTAAGTTAATCATGACTTACACTCATGCAATAGTTTTAAAGATTTAGTAGATGTTTTCATGATAAAAATTGTTTTGAAATAAGAATTTATTAAATAAATTCCTCCTAAACTAGTCATTTGTGACCTTTTAGCCGAGGAGCCAACCTTCTCACTCAGATTCTTCTTCGCCCAGGAGTGTCAGATCTGACTGGTAGCTTTAGGTAATCAAATTTCTTATTTGTTTTAAAATATATATATTATTCAGTTAAATGTGGTGTGTCTTCAAGTATTGGTTTATCTTTCATCTTATGCATAGAAGTGCTGTAAATACTGCTCTAGGTTACAAATGATACATATCATATTAAGGTAGAAGGTACTTGTTTGTGAATTATCTTGTTTTAAATTCATGATCATTACTGTAACTGAGAGTTTTATAATAAACATAAAAGAAAATTAAATAGGCCAGTAGATATTACCATACATGATGGTCTCAGCACAACATACTCTCATAAGTTTATTTGGCCTCATATCATATGGATATAAATGTCTTATTTGGGCTCAGTTTGGAAGTCTACAGTCTTAAAGGCTTATTTCCTTGTAACATACACAGCAGTATAATTTATTGATCTAATCTTCTGTAACATCAGATTACACTAGCATTTAATTTCTGGCTTTAACTTTTGTTAACTCAAGCAAAGAATGGTATTTAAGTTTGTATATCTGGTTTCAGTACATATCATAGTTTCATTTTATTAAGGTTTAATTTTGTTGTATTGCATCATAATTTGTTTTGAAGTGATCACATCACACACATTAGAGAAAATATGTGAATCAAGTTCATACCAGGATTATGCATATTGTACTCTAGTGTGTGGTTTACTAACCTTACACAGTTGTTATAGTGCAGGGGTGTGCAACAGGCGGCCCGCGGGCCACAACCCGGCCCGCCAAGCCATTTAGTGTGGCCCTAGTTGTTGTAATCTAACCATGTGGCCTGATCTGTAATCCAACGCAAATGGAATATTTTTAAAAGCATCGATCCTACGGGATTCCCAGGCTTCGACTCGACAAACTTCTAAAATTATCTTTGCTAGAGAGGAGCAGGCCGAATTCGATTGGTCGGCCTCCTTAGGGCATGAATAGGTGACGTGCACTAGCACTATTGTCTACGACTCAACGTCATGTCCTGAACCTCGCCTTCGCCCGCTGGCGACAATTTTCCCTAACCTCTGCTGTCCGTCATTCATTATTGGTGAAAATTTTATTACCTTTTACAGTTACTACAAGAGATTGAAGGTAAATTGATTATTATTTAGCATATTGTTGTGACTTTACTGAATTTATTAAAATTTTGCTTTCAGATGCATCTGATTCTATGTACAGTGTGACCTCGTTATTCGCGGGGTTACGTTCTTTACCCTCCCGCGAATAGCGAAAACCGCGAATATTGGACGCAGTTTTAAAACGTATATGTATGCGATTATATACTATATGAAATGCTTCCCAAACACTAATGATACTTATACTCATTGATGCAGTAATAATGTAGCAATATTGCATACTGTTATGTATTTCACTAAATTGTACCGTGCGTTACCGGGCTGTGCTTTGCCGTTTGCGTTGTTGGGGAAGTTGAGGCAGTCAGCAAATAGCAGTCCAATCTTGTTTGGTGAAGACGACAATTGATAAAACGGCTTGATTGAGTAAATACAACAGAAATCTCCTCGAAAAGCCCTTTCAGTCTCTGTGACCTACAAAACGCAGTTCGCGCATAACCCGCGAATGGCGAACCGCGAATAGGCGAGGTCACACTGTATTTTGCTATTCTCAATTAATTTAAGTACCGGAAGGCTATGATCGGGATGCCAATTTAGAAACATGTGTTTCTGTCCATAAGAGGTTCCATGTGTAAATAAATTCTATGTTTTTTCTACTTTGCTATTTTCGTGAGAATAATTTTTGTTTTGATTTCAGGGCTAGTAAAATGTCAGCAGTTAAGAAACGAAAAATTGATGATGAGGGAAGGTTATTCAACAGTGAATGGTGCACAAAATATCTTGTTGTCCCACATAATCAAGGTGTTGTCTGCCTCGTCTGTCAAACTACAATTGCAGTCATGAAAGAGTACAATATTAAGCGACATTACGCAACTAAGCACTCCTCCCAGTTTGATGAAATTGTTGGTCAGGCACGAAAGGACAAAATTGAACATTTAAAACATCCATTGAAAAGCAACAAGGTGTTTTACCACTTTCAAGAAAAATTCAGAACTGGTGACAAACTGAGTTTTAAGCTTTGTGAATGTATGGCAGAAAAGGAAAGCCTTTCAGTGATGGAGAATTTATTAAAATTGTTTAACAATATTCACAGAATATGCATGTCCAGAGAAAAAATATTTGGTGGAGCAAACTAGCCTTTCCCGCTTTACTGTCTCACGCGGGACAAAAAATCTTTCAGAGGACATCAAAGAAACTTTGAAAGAGAGATTGAATTCGTGTGAAGCTTTCAGTCTGGCTTTGGATGAAAGCACTGATATCAATGACACATCCCAACTTGTCATTTTCATCAGAGCTGTTACTGCAGGCTTTGATGTTTTCAAGAGTTTTAGATATGGCAAGTCTTTCCTCCACAACCACAGGACAGGATATTTGTGAACAAGTGCTTAATGTTGTAGAAAAGTTTGAACTGAATCCTTATAAATTATGTGGTGTTACAACAGATGGTGCTCCTTTCATGACAGGTAGGACAAATGGATTCACCAAGAAATTTCTAACTGCAATTGGAGCACAAGACGTAGTTGTAAGCCATTGCATTATTCACCAAGAGAGCTTGTGCACCAAAGTTCTGGATTTTGCAGAAGTCATGAAAAATGTCGTCCAATGCGTAAATTATATTCGAACACGAGGATTAAATCACCGACAATTTAAAACTTTTTTAGATGAGCTGGACAGTGAGTATTCAGATGTTTTGTACTTCTCTGCTGTACGTTGGCTTAGTAGAGCTGCTACTTTGAAGAGATTTTGGAATCTGCGAGAGGAGATTAAGTTCTTCATGGAGAGCAAGCGTCAGAATGTGGACTTCTTGAGCAATGAGAACTGGCTGAATGACTTAGCATTCCTCACAGACATTACACAGCATCTGTCTGATTTAAACTTAAAACTACAAGGGAAAAGTCAACTTGTGAATAAGTCGTTTGAGCATATTTGTGCTTTTGAGAAGAAATTGGAACTTTTCCAGGTTCAGTTGAGAAGAGCCATATTGACCCATTTTACATGTCTTGCAACCAGGAAACTGGAATTTCCTAATCTGGATTGCACCAAATATGGAACCAGTGTACAAAAGCTGTGATGAGTTTGCAAACAGATTTCCAGATTTCAGACAAACTGAAATTAGATTGAAATTGTTCACTCAACCTTTGATTTGGCAGTGGAAGACAGTCCTGATGATTGCCAAATGGAACTCATTGAACTGCAGGCTGACATGGACACTAAAAGGAAATTCTCTGAAAACAGTTTGCTAGACTTTTACAAACTCTGTGTAATGCGTGAAAAGTTTCCCAATTTGTCCCGTCATGCACAAAGAATTGCCTCCCTTTTTGGTAGCACCTACTGCTGTGAGCAATTTTTCTCCAAAATGAAGCTCATCAAAGCCAAATGTAGAAGTCAGCTGACTGATGAACATTTGACCAGTCAGTTAAGAGTGGCAACCACTTCTGTCAAAGCTGATATTGACAAGCTCTGCAAGGACTCTAAATTTCAAGTGTCGCACTAAAATGATCACTCATGCAAAAATATAAAATATTATTGCTTGCATTTTGAGAATTTTTTTTAATTTATTGTGCATGTACACGAATAAGCTTGTTTTTTTAAGTGGCCCCGCTTGATTGATGAAGTTGGTTATATGGCCCACCGACGAAAAATGTTGCACACCCCTGTTATAGTGTGATACTTACAAAAAACAAACAAACTGGCATAGCCAGTGATTGGATTGCTGGAGTTTGTGCAGTAACTTTGTATAGGTAGTTTTATATTCCTTCTCAATAAGGTTTTAACAGTTAATTATATAACACTGGTCATCTACATGCTGAAACTGGCCAAACATTCTAACACTATTGTAAAAGAACAACAATAAACAGGATGGTGAAAGAGCATTACAGTTCCTTCTTATGATTTGTTGATGACAACATAATTTTAAATAGAAACTGGAAATTATCTTGCATATATCAGTTAAAATTTGTATTGTACATACTGGAAGTAAATACTGTCTGAAAATCTGTTTCACATATGGTACTTTTTCTAAATGAGGCTCAGCCCTACTCAGAATGTAGTATCATATATTAACTAATACATGTGTTGTCACATTGAAGATGAAGATACACACAAGTGACATAGAATTATTAAAGGTAAATTTTAAAGGAATGGTTCTTATCTGGAGAAACGTATCAGATTGAAATAATAATGTGCTTAAAATAATTAAATGTTCTGTTTTTTTTATTGTTATTAGTGCACGTATATAGCAGCTTTACAGTATAGAAGCAATTATATTAAATACGACTCATTTATAGACAGCACTGTGTTCTCTATTAACCTCCAGATATTTTCAGTCTGAACTATTCTCATCCATTATCACTGCATATACATTTTACCTGGTAACTTCAGCTTAACAAATAAAATAAAAGCTGTATTACTAATTCTTACTCTAAAAAATGTAAGTTGCTTGAATGAAATTAATAATTACAATTTACTCAGGGCTTAATTGTGAGATTTCCAGGTTTTCTATTGGATGAGTGACCTGTACAAGAGATTGTCCAGAAGGCTTTATTGGTTGTGTGAAAAAAACGAAACCAATGTGTAAATTCTGAAAAGAAATGATCCACTTACAATAGTATTAATGTACAAAGACCTTAAAGGAAACAAAAAAACAACCAATTGTAGGGATATTTAAGTTTTTACATCTTATTTCCAAAACGTACAATAAATTTTTAATTGGCAGTTTTGCATTTTTATTCAACTAGTTTTTGATACCTTATTTCCTGAGAAGTATATTTACTTTGGGAAATATAAGTTCCAACCATGCAAATGATACATAGTATTTTAAGAAAATGCACAGTCAATGAGCTGTGAAACATTTAAACAGAACAGCAACTTTGGTTTGGCCGATCACATGCAATGTTTTCATTGTAACCAGCTTAGGCTGCTTGCCAAGTACAACCTGTGGTAAGACTAGAATTGTATCAGAACTCTCACATACTACTATACCATTATATATACATAATGCTCGAGTACTGCACATGTACATGCATTCACACCACTAATATGCATTGTTGTTTATGCTCGGTTTTATTGACCTGGAGAGATGCACAAGTAACCTCATTTTATTTATTATTGTTCTGTTTTGTACTGATCAAGATATTCATAAACATTTTTCTACAGTTATTATTTTGTTCTGTTTAAGTTGTGGATTTTTTTGTATTTCTCCTGGTAGCTAGGCCTTCCATATTTCCTAGACTTAATTGGTAATATTTGTCTGACATTAGCCTTAAGCTTATACAGGGCTAATCGGAAGGTGAGGGTCATTGTTTCAACTGCGATTATTAATTAATAATAAAAATTCTGAATTTAATTTTGTAAGCTTGATAATTTTAATTTGCTTTCATTGCAAATTCTCACCTTCCCCAAGTGCACATATAAACATTGTGCAATACAATGTGTTGTAATGTAACTAATTGAGCTGTATACACTGTACTGTGTTACTATTCAGATCCATTGACACCCAGTTGAACTCTATACAAAATTTACATGCATAAAGCAGCACAGAGGTGCAGCTTGTCTACAACAAAGTATAGTGACTAAACCACCATTATTAACCAATCACAAAGGAAACTTTACCTCTCATTTTCAACCCTTTTGTAAATTCTACCAACATTTCTCTTGTACAAAGCACAATTTGTTTAAAATAAAAAAAAATTTTGTTGAGGTTCCTATTTTCAAGTTCATAGTTGAGGAATTAACTGATGACTTTGTTTGAGGATTAAATTCCACATTACATGTATAGTGTAAGCATGGATAAGTGTACAGTAGACTGTGATACTGTTATGAGTAAGAGTCTGTTCCAAGGTGCTTTTGTTCATTGGACAATACAGGGGTTTAAGTTGGTTCCCCAAAGAAGTTTTTACTCATCTCGCACAGCCATTAAAATTGAGCTGTCACATAATTAATCTGGTTCCCACCATAAATCTTTGTTCACGAAAATTGATGATATATGTAACACCTAGACCATTTTGTCTGTAATATCCTAACTAGTCTGAATCTTGGTATTGGGCAGAAGATCTCGTCAGAACTGTATATAGTATGATTGACGTAATATATTCGCTTTTGCTTTCACTCGTGGTTTCTTAGAATTCTATTAAGTGCATTTACCACCTCTGTTTTGTAAAATGAGAGGTTAATAATGTCAGATTTAGTTGTTAGACATACCTTATATTGAACTTAGTTTATTATTTTTCTTTTAATTACATTTGATTATAATTAGCTTATCAGTGATTCTTTTATTCATTATTTGTTTTTCTAACCTCATTAACATTAATTTTTAAATCTGAACTCTCCTGCTACCCAACTCTAGTTATACATGTTGTTATTTATCTCTCATATCATACAACTCAAAATGTGAGTGTCAGAATCATTTATTGAGCTTTCACTGGTCAAAAGACATTATTAGGTAGGGTCCTGCTAAGTTTCCATAAGCTAACATCATATTCTTTAAAAAGAAACTGTGTAATAATGCAGGAAGGAAACTTCTTGTGTTTTTATTTTATTTGTTAGATTATCTTTTGCTTTAGTTATGCTCTTATTAATATTTTTTACAACTTTTAACATGTATTATTTTTAATATATGATTATCTTTGTTATAAGGCTTATTTTTATTGTTAGCTTTGTATCTGAACCTAGTGCATGAAGGAAACTGTCAATGTTCATATTGTTTTGTTAGATATATATTTCTTTAATGTTGCTTTTATTAATAGTATTGGTTAGAACTTAATTTAAGGCTTATTTTGCATTGTTAGCTTAATACTTGGGCTTAAAATATCTTTAGAAAATCTCCTAATTTAGCCATACTTTACAGGATATTGTTGGGATTATAAATGAATACACTGCTAACTGCAAGGATACCCCACTGATAATACAATACATTACAATCAGTATAATTGTGAACAGTGCATAAAGTGAAATATATTCAGTACAAGGTTTATTTTAGTCCTGATCTATGAATGTAGTTCACTCTGATCAGAAGTTGTGTTAATCAGACAGCAACTGAGATTTTTAATGTTACTTCTACCTTTTTAGATAGACTAATTTGAGAAAGTGCTAATAAATTCGTAGTAGGGGCCTTTATTGCAATATGTTAGATGTTATAACTAAATTCCACATAAGTAAGAACTAGGTTTTCAGCATGGATACTCTTAGATCAGCTTACTATTTTCCTTACATAATTTGTTTTATAAGGTCAATGACAGCATCTTAAACACTAGTTTTTTTGTCATGTCTTGATACATACATAACATACCTGGTCACTTAATGACTTATGTTTTTCTTAATTAGCTTGTGATATAAATGTGTTTGTGAAAATACAGCTAGATGAATGGAATTGTATAACTTTATTTGTAGTGTTGTGATTAGTTATTTTATTAATTAACTAAAATTTATTTACCCAAAACTATCATTCTTCTCACTAAATATATTTTGTTAAAAAAAACAGGCTTGTGAATGTAAACTGAGGTTATTAAAATCTAAGCTGTAGCGAAATAGAATATTTTCTGTGGAATTTTGATAACACCAAGTGTTTTATTAACTTACCTCAGTCACCCTTTATTAACAGACTGTACAAGAAGGATGTTCTACGAAAGCTAGTAGACTCATGCATATCAAAAGGTTACGTGTTTCAGATGGAAATGATTGTCAGGGCAAGACAACGTGGTTATTCAATTGGAGAGGTATGTTTATTTTCTACCAAGTTAAATCTTAAGCTTTCATATAATGTGGAGAATAACTATAAACACTCAGCCATTCTGTTATTTTCAAGGTTTTCTGCAGAAATATAATTAAAATTAAAAACTAGTGTTTTGAACTAGTTGCACCATTGTTCTAAAAAATTTAATAATTCTACTGTTAAAAATCTTTGACACAGATAAATAATAACCTGAACTCAGTATTAAATCATACTTATCTAAAAGTATATAGTTTAAGAATAAGGAACATAAGCAAAATTATAAATTTTATAAACTTTTTGTAAAATATTTACTTAAGATCTCAAATCAGTTTTAATTGGTGGCTTTGGTACACATTCAACTCAAAACTACAAGTAACCTCTATTATAAATTAAGTTTTTTGTTTATATTGCCAAAATATACCTTGTCATACAAGCTGTTTTGATCAATACCAGCCACTAAAATGAAAGGTATTCAGTAACCATACTTCTTTATAAAGTGAGCCAAAATAATTGGCAGTGAAGTGCCATATTGTGCTTGTCTTGCACATTTTGTGAATGCTTTAAGAACTGCAGAACTAACGGTTATAACCTATTTTCTGTATCATTCATTCCCCCCCCCCTCACTGTGGATTCCTATATGTGGTGAGTGGGACCTCCCAGGGAAGGTTCTCTTTTTTTCGGTTTACTTCCTCTGGGATCTAAACATCCACCAACGTGTTTGCTGTGCATGGTGATCCGTGAAGGGGAAAAGATCCTGGTGGTGTAGGGGTCCAACCCTAACACACCACTTTGGCCTTGAATTCCTAAATACAGGCAGCCTTGGGGTGGCACCCCTAGGGTCAGTCGGCTGGTCCACTCAGGCTAGGCATAACCAAGTACCAGTGTTGGAAGTTCTCAACAGGTGTTGTGGACATTGTATCTGATGCTTGTGTTTGGGTATTGTGCTCATGAAACTCTGGCATTGCTGCAGTGTCCTTGTTTGGCATTGTAGTGCATCCTCTCATAGGGCTCCAAGGTGGCACCAAAATATTCCTTTTTTTTTTTATTATGGATCCTCCAAATAAAAATTTAAATAAAATAGTGAAAACTCAGTCCATGGGTAAACGACCTCATCTTGAAGATTCTGAGCAGCAATCTTCAATATCTGTAACACTTGTACCTCATTTTCTTATCCTACATTCTCTTTCAGACAAACCTTTTAGAGCAAATATCTCCCTTTTTCATTCAGAAGGGACTAGAAGGACTTGCTGGATCTCCAAAGTCAGTCAAAAAGCATCACTCTGGTGAAGTATTGGTGGAAACATCCACATTTCAACACAGTGAACTCTTCTTGCATTCAAAGGCAATTGGGGATATACCTATTGAGGTTACACCTCATGCTACTTTGAATTTGTCACAAGGAGTTATTGTTGAGAGAGATTTGAAGAAACATCCCTGAGTCGGATATTATCGCTGGTGTCTTAACCCAAAGAGTTTCTGCAGTGAGGCATATTTCCACTCAAACATGGAATTATGATGCTGACCAGTGTCTTTGTTTTAACATTTACATTACTGTGTCCACCTGCCACCATCAAGGCAGGTAATCTTAGTTGCAAGGTATGGCCATACGTTCCAAATCCTCTCAGATGTTTCCAATGTCAGCGGTTCGGTCACTTAAAGATGTTATGTCATGGTTCCCTGACATGTGCTTATTGAGGTGGCAAGGACCATGATGCCTATGAATGTAAAACAGACCCTTATTGCATTAGTTGCAATGGCTCTCGCCCATTCTACTTTCATTCTTGTCCTAAATGGTTGGAAGAAAAAGAGGTGCAGTGTTTGAAAACACTGTGTTTGAAGGCTTCTTATACAACATCTTAAACCCAAAATAAACCAATATAAAGGAACGCCTTTATACCTATACTAATATAATAAAATAAATAAAAATTATATATTCAAACATCTAATACTGCCCTCTACATTTCGACACACAGTTACACAACCCCTTTCAAACATGTGGTCAGCTTCCGGTCAGTTACCTCTTTCTTTGTGAACCTGACGATGACCGAAGAAGGTCGAAACGTTGTTCGCTCTTCTATGTAAAATATTTTCTCAACCCAAACGAGCCGTTTTTGCATATAAATTTCTCAACAAGTGGGTTTCTCGACATCACTGAATTCAAAACATTACTTATCCATGGCTCGAAAGTTGCTGTCCACCACTTCATCTTGGTATGCTGCTGCACTTCGTTCCACAACTACAGTGGGAGTGCAGACGGATGTCTGTGCCTTCCAAAAGAATTGTTCTCAAACAAAATGAATTTTTTTTACCTCCATGGTTAAAGAAAATAATGAATCACCATCACCACCCATCTCTGTCCCTAACATACATTCCAGCAAACCCCAAGATCCACTTCCTGTCGGTTTACATTCTAATCTGGATGATATCAAAACACTGATTGCTTCCTACCATCCTGCATGTCTTTCTTCACAGAAAACATTTCTGAAACCTGCTGATACAGTCACCTCTTGGCAGTTTTCTTTGTACAGAAATGGCAGGTTGTGCAATGAATGAGTGCATGGAGGGGTGACACTGTTGGTTGATCAGCATATGCCCACCCTGTCTTTGCCACTGAACACACCCTTGGAGGCTGTAGCCATCTGTGTCTCCTTTAGTCATACCATCACTGTTTGTTCTCTGTTTCCTGAAGAGACCTGTGATCAATCAGACCTTGATGCTCTCACTGAATGGTTGCTGTCTCCCTTTTTAATCCTGGGGGACTTTAATGGACATCATCCCCTCTGGGGAATTGCTGATATTGATGGGAGGGGTCACTCTGTAGAGTGTATGTTCTCAGATCACAACCTTTCTCTTTTCAATACTTGTTCTTATACTTATTTTCATGCACCTAGTCAATCCTTTACTGCTGTTGATCTCTGTTCCCCTTCACTGTTCTCCCACTTTTCATGGAGGGTTGACAATAACCCACAAGCCAGTGACTATTTTCCTATAATTTTGAGAGACTGGCCATGATTGATGCCATCTGACCTGCATGAGCTGGATCAAGCAAACTGGCTCTCTTTCACTGCTCTCACAGAACTTCATTCTGCCTGCCACATGGCACGGAAGGCTCAAAAACAGGCCTGGGATACTTTTTGTAGGCATTTCACACTCTCAACACCACATCGATTTCCAGCAAACCCATGCACATGCTTGGTGAGTAAGACATCAAAGCCAGAAGGACTCTTGGATTAAGTACACAACCAGCATATCTTCTACCACCAGTTCCAAAGTCATATGGGACAAGAATCAAAAGGTCAGTGGCCAATATGATTGTTCCCCTCTCGATAGCTGATACCCGAAGCATCACAGATACTCTAGGTGAAAACATTTGCTGAATATCTAGCACTACTGCTTCATCCTCCACCTTAGCCATCAAGACTTTGGCAGAGCAATCACCTCTTTCCTTTTGAGCTCATTGTCTCTATGACTGTAGTTGTCACTTTACACTAGTAGAACTCAAACTGGCCCTTAATCAGTTTGGCAGTACCTCGGTCGGACCTGATGATGTACACTATGAAACGTTGCACCATCTATGTCCTACTTCTCTTGCTATTCTACTGATTGTTTTTAACTGGATCTGGCAGGAGAATGTTTTTCCTGATGCCAGGCTATTGTCTTATCTTTCTCTAAGCCTGGGAAGGATCCCATGATTCCTTCAAATTACCATCCAGTTACTTTGACAAGCTGTCTCTGTAAGACCTTAGAGGATGGTTAATGCTCGCCTTGTTTGGTTTTATGAATCAAATGACCTCCTCTTGCCTGCCCAGTGTGGGTTCCAATGACAGAGCTCTACTATGGACCATCTGATTTGACTTGATGTTAATCAAAGAAGCTTTTCTCAAACATCTTGTATCAACATTCTTTGACATTGAGAAGGCTTATGACACGACATGGAGGTATGGCATTTTGCAAGATCTCCATTTATGTGAGTTACTGTTACAAACAGACTCTTATGCTGATGACTTCACATCTCATGTTAGTCGTCGAACATGAGGTTTATTGAGTGGCAGCTACAGAATGCCCTCAATTGTTTACTGAAGTGAACCACAGCAAACAATTTTAACTTCTCTCTTTCTTTTTTGTAGTATATTTAGTAATTTAAGTATGTGTGTTGGGCTAAACTTCTTCTATACTAGGTACTTGTTTTTTTAATTTTGCACAAAGCTACACAAGGGCTAGGTGCACCAGCTGTCCCCAATTTTGGAGTGTAAGACTAGAGGAAAGAGAGCTAGTTATCACCACCCACTGCCACCTCTTGGGCTACTCATTTACCAACAAATACTGAGATTGACTGTCACATTATAACACCCCACAGCTGAAAGGGTGAGCATGTTTGTGACAGGGACTATAGTAAGTGTCTGACTTGTTGGCAATAAATTAACAGCACACTTTCCACTTTTTTTTTTAAATAATATATATATACATTTCAAATGAGTTTGCACTTAAGTATAAAAATTCTTTGCACCATGAAGATCATAATTGTATCTTAAATGCTATATAGTTCTATCTTTGTCTAAAGTACATTTTATGCCAATTTAATTGCTTTAGAATTCAGTCTATTTTTTGTCTATTTGCATGCCAATAGTATCCACGTATAATTCATTTATACTGTCATAAGTTATTGCAGTTGTATCCTCAATTTTCAATAACTGTCTGCCTTTTATCAAAATCCACACGGGCAGGTCCAGTTAGTTTAGAACACCTTTTGACAAGACACATTATTCTGTTTTTCTTCAGAGTGTTAATACCACTCTAATATATCAACTACTAGGTCATTGTCTCTCATGATGGTTAACTTTGCATTTTCTGATTTTTTTCTGACCAAACTTCTCTTTCATGTGACTACTTTTACTCTGCTTTCACTTGTCTGGTTACAAGCTAATTATGTTTATCATTTAGGCCTTCTAGAAATCTTCAGTCTGAACATCAGTGGATTGCAAACACAATATTCAATAGCTTTAACAGCAATGAATTACAAACACATGATAAATTAATTATTGACTTTCCTACACTAAAGTCTTTCATATCTGTCAACCTATTTTGTCTTATTATATGGATATAAGCAATGAAAAGCTCAGGATGTTTCCCCTATTGGTTTTCTCAGCCTTTTGCAAAATCTTTAAATGACAAATTTTCTCTTCATGCTAGATTTCAAGCTGTAAGGTAAGACACTGATGAACTCAAACATTATTTAACAGATTCAAGTACAACTTGAAATAAATTCTAGTTGAATTGTGTTGTTTTTGTATATTTGATTTTTGTTACTTCAAAATTAATACATGAAATCTAAAACATAATTTTGCTTCACATCTTCCATGTCCAAATTTTGACAGGGCTTGGCAACCTCTGGCAAACAGCGAATAAGTAGAGTTCCTAACTATAAGAGAACTGGTTGCTGTACTTCTTTATTTACTGTTCTGAATTTTGTTTTTTTAAAAACTTCTTTGTAAATAGTAATGTATATACATCTGTGTTATAACTGAAATGTGACTGTATTTTACAATATAAGTCTATTAAAATACAGGTCACCTTATTAATTTGATACGGTAATAGTGAGTGCATGTATGTTATATGGTTGCAATAACTTTAATTTTAGCCAGGTATGGCTGAAAGGTTAATATAATAATAAAAAAAAATTTATATATGTATCAAGTGACAAGATTTAAGCTATTTAGACTATACATACATATTTATGCATTATAGTTTGTAGTAATACTAAAGTGAAAAGTTTAATTTATATGTATTTTCTAATTTTTATTGTGGTTACAAGGTTAGTCATATTGCCCCAACCTGTACAAACTTTCAGTAGTGAAAGTAACAGAACAAAGTATTTTCTAAAAATCACTAACTATTGGGAGATTATAAATATTTTGCAAACGAAATTTTAATCTTAGAATTACTTTTGCATTTTGGATTGTCAACGTTTAAAGAGAAAAGGCATGCAAAAAAAAATTTTTTAATCTTAATAAACATTTCCATACAAAAGCCTTACAATGTTTACTGATAATATGCAAAATTTTACGGATGTAATTATATCATGAAAACTAAAACGAGAACAGTCCCTGAACCTAATCCCATGCTAACAAAAGTTAATGAACTAAAAGTTTAGTTGAATGTTTTACCTCTGCTTTCAGATCAAATGTATTTAAAAATCCTGGTTTATTTTATCACATTGTTAGAATCCTGAAAAAGTATTAATTTTGTATATTTTAAAAACGTAGTTTTGAATTATGGATCAAAGGTGGGAGTTATAGATTAGTGACCACCATAATAGGCTTAAACTGGATATGTTTTAGGTTTTTGGTATGTTTTGGTATGTCCCGAGGTATTTATGATATTGTGGTATTTTATTTTAGAAATAAGATGAGGATGAGATGGAGCTGAATGTTTAAACATTGAAAAACAACCCTCAGTACTGTTTGAAAGTGAATAAAGATAATGTACTTGCCATAATTTCTCATACACTGTAGCACTGAGAAAAGCATACTAATTAACAAAGTACTTTCATTTCATATCAGTGTTTTAAGTCTTACACCCAATATGCGAACTTTCAACATTTAGTTCATTTTTACAGATATCTTATTAATTGGAATTTTTTACATTATTTTTCTTATCTTGCAGGTTCCCATTAGTTTTGTTGATCGAGTTTACGGAGAATCCAAGCTTGGAGGGAGTGAAATTGCCCAGTTTCTTTCTGGACTTCTGTATTTGTTTGCCACCACATAGACTCAATGAAATATTGTAAATAAAAACATTATGAACTTCATGTTTACAAGTTTTATTCTTGCATATACATCAATTACTTCACATCCTATTTAATGAAACTGGAAATTTAAATACTCTACTTTTTATTTCCACAAGAACCAACTCGTTTTAAATTTACACTAAATTATTACTATTCCAATCAGCCTACAACTAAGGTTGTATCATCTGTAAATTCATAATAAGGTATCTCAAGGTTTAAAGGGGCTGGACCTTTTCGGATCCGACCAGAAGCATCATAGTGAGATCCATGGCACGGGCAATAATAACCTCCATAATCTCCAGCATTAGCAATGGGAACACAACCAAGGTGGGTACAAACACCAACCAGCACCAGCCACTCTGGGTTCTGAGCACGTTCTCGGTCATGCTGTGGATCTCTGAGTGTGGACAGATCAACACTACCTTCTCTTTCTATCTCCTCTGCAGCTCTATGCCGAATAAACAAGGGCTTGCCTCGCCACTTAAAGGTCATGTTCTTACCCTCTGGAATATCCGAGAGTTTGATTTCTATCTTGGCTAAAGCCAAGACATCAGCAGAAGCACTCATTGTGCTGATGAACTGAGTCACCAAACTTTTAGCTCCATACGTGGCTCCTACACTTCCACCTGTTAATAACACAGTTCTGTCTTTACATATGCTAAACTTGTATATTTTTCTAACATACAAATGACTGAAATTCATGATGATAACTCATAGTTTAAAATTTAAGTTCCAAATCACCATTATTCAAAGTAAAATAGAAAGGGAGGACTCTTACTGAGCTTAGAATCGTGCAGTAGCGCGTAAGCCAATTTATCTGTAATGCCACAGAAAGCCATATGATAAATGTAATACTAAAACCTTGAAGGTGTCTTTTACCCTAAAGTTTCTTGTGTGATTCATGCTTCAAGATCCACTTAACTACTCTGAAAACTGTGTAGGAATGATGAATTAAAACTTTTTTATGAACTGTTTTCATGCCAGATATACGTACATGCAGTGGTAATTTTTTCAACTTTAAATGTAACAGGTAGGACATGCACTTTTGACTCACTGAACAGAAATGAATCAATTATATAAAAATTTTATTTTGACCCAATGCTCATTCAAGTTTATTATTAATTAGGTTTAGTAATGATTCAAAGTACTAACTTAATGACTTCACTCCACTCTATACAACACAACTATTTAAAAGCTATATATTCACAATACTATCTTATTTTGGTTTAACCATTTTTAACTTGCATTACTTATTTTGATTAGTTATGAACTGCTTCAAAAAAGCCTGCAGGTTTGGCATTGGGTAAATGATAACTCCAGCAGTGTTTTTTCATTCTAAAATAATGCTGTAAAAATTACAATTAATAGAATCGTGATCTATGCGAAATAGACAATGTATCTGGTAATCAAATATTTATCTGGAAATATTTGTAATTGCCAGTGTGTGCTCTAAACAGAGCACAACCTGCAGTCTCAAATGAAGGGAATATTACATCAATATTCTTTCTCAAACTGTACATTCAGAGCTCCCCAACCCTCTGATATTCTGGTAGCATTAAATTACACTTAGCTCATCAATCTCGCAAGTAGTCTCCAGATAATTCATTACATTTCAAAAGGTTTCTCTTTCTGCATCACACTCACCTTCTCACACATACAGCCAAATAATTATCTAAACTTGCAACTTCTGTATGTAAAGCACTGGTTGCCGTAAGCTCTCAACATTCATGAGGAAGCAAGATTATCATCTCCATTTTATTTCTCTTCAATCAGCAGCAACAGCAAGACTGTCCCACAACTCCAGCCTTAAATACAGCACCCACCATGTGAACAGCATCTAATACATGGGTACTCAAGTAGAGACATCTGTAATGTCACGTTGGTAGTCAAACTCTGAGTAATTCAAAGTTTCTTGGTAACTTTCCATGTTATAGGAAGATAATTTGCCTTAGTGATTCAAAAACCTGATCAAATCTGCCTTAAATACTGATTTACAGAATTAGTTATTCTCTACTTTTAACATAAATTCCACCTCTGAACTGTCAATATTTTGTCTAGCAGACTGATAAAAGACCCTAAGTTTGTTCCTTTGGTAACTATAACAGGACACAACTAGCAACTTATCAGTCCAATCTTTCATAGTACCTTCTGAAACACTAGGAGTTTTTTCCACACTGTTGAGAATTAAATAAGCTCTGATGACTAGTGGACGTTTCAGGAATACCAACTCAGAAGCATTTACCAAAGCCACTTCATTCAGCACAAGCCTAACACTGGCATATCTTGAATTTGAATATTTTATTGGAGAAAGAACACAATTTCTGTCCTTTCCTTCATTAGGCTCGTGTCCCTTCAAGACTTATTCTTTTCACTCTAAACCTGGTGTTTTTTCTACTCCAAATAAGTTTGGGCTGCCACTGACTTTACCTAACTCTTTATTAAAGCTACCTTATCTTTCAAAACTTTTGTACTCTGTTGTTAGGCTTCAATAATGGTCATTGTCCTCTCATACTGTTTAAGTTATTGTGCAATGGCATTCACAGGTGATGAACTGTTTCTGCAATTGCTATGATGAAATGAGAAATCAATAAAAACTACTGCACAGTTATATTTTACTGGCCATAACTTGTAATAGGGGATTTGGTCTTCTTATCATAGTGTATACACTGCTTTTCACTGAAAGAAAAATTTGCTTCTTTAAAATTTTATGAAGATACATCTGTTATGTTTATAGCTTTTGATTCATTTTTCTCATGCCACTTTATATTTCAAATATGCTATTCAAACCTCAATGATATTAATGGACCATTGCCACCATTTGGAAAAGAAAATGATTTGGTTATAAACATTCTATTGTCAATATAATCAAAGTTAAAATAATTATACTATCAAAACAAAGCAACAGTTTTATAAATTATTCCTGTACATGTAATCATTTTACTTTAAATAATGAGAAACTAACATTAAAATGAAGTTTCAATTGAAGATACTTTCTTTTCATAAAACAAAACTCAAACCATTACTACATTACTGAGCTGAAGTTGAAAAATGTGAGGCTAAAACATTTAAGGTTAAGGATGCTAAACAAACTAGTTACATTCATTTGTGTTGTATATGAAAATGGAAAGTCTGCTGTTCATATTTAACACATTATACGTCATGATTAATTACCAGACTTTCAAAGCATAAGAGACCATGTCAACATACTGATTCAATAGATTTTTTGATAAAAAAATTACAGATTATAGTGAAAACTGATAAAACAAGGATTTAAATTAAAGTTGCTTAACTACATTCACATGGTTCTTTATCCCACATAACTTACACATGTAAAAATATTTTTAGTCACAGTTTCTTACATTCTCTTTCTCAATCTTCATTTTACCTATTACTGCTATATCTTCAATTTTTTATACCTATTCTGATCATTCGTAGAAAAAACATTACTGAATATATTATGTAAAGAATTCTACATGCAAAACTACCTAAATGGCTTTAAATATGAATGTCTCTCTCAAGAAATAAACCTGAAATACATTAGTGAACAATGACAAAATTAATGATCATTATCACTGCACATGAAAGTTTGATCAGCAACCAACACTAACTTGTCTTTGGTGTAAAAAACTTTGGCAGATACCTTCTTACTGCAAATTAACATTAAAATAAAAGCAAGTAGGTGCTCAATTTCACTAAAAATATACAAGGAAAATATTCTACACTGACCTAACCAGCAATACAAAATTTAAATGAACTACACAATAATTTCAATTAATGTTCAGTTACATTTCTGTCTTACTTGTACCAAAAATTTGTGCAGTTGCAGAAGCAAAAAAGTGGGCAGTACTGTTGAAACAGATGTGTGTGTGTATATATGTAGACATACACACCAATCTGAGTGTATTATTCTTTTTTGAAGTAGCTTGTGTTACAAATACTTGTCTTTGAGAAAGAGTACTGTGTGTGTTCAGTGTCCAATGGTACAAAAAATGATTTGTAATTAAAACAGTATGCAGAACATCATCATGTTAATATCTTATGTAATCAATTTTCAGTTTTGGGTTTTAGCATCAGTTTTTTATTAAGAATGTGTGTTTAAATAGATATATAGCACAGTAGGGAAAGTTTTTGGTAGCCTTGTTGTCTCTTCAGTAAGACAAGACTTCTGATATGAAAGGAATAATTTGTGTAGCCTAAAAACTGGGGGGGTTAGACCCATGCCTAATAACATCTGAAAAAGTGAATTATTTGTACAAATTAGATTTTAAACCAGTTTAAATTGAAACAATATAAAAGAAACATACATACTCACATATATCTATCTATAAAAAATTGATACTTAAATAGTCAAGCAAAACCAAACCAAGAGGAAGGACTGCATTAAAAACAGCAAATCTAAACTTGTGATAAATGACATTTAAATGAACAGAACAAACCCAAACAAAAAAATGCTTCATAAGTTACAATAATCCCCAGGGTACAGGCTATAACATGGGATATAAAATACGTCCTGGGTTTTGGAGGGGAAACAGAACCCACACTGTGACGTGGATAACATTTTCTGTGAGTCTTAACCTCCATTCTTACAGTCTCAGATGAAGAAACACAAAAATAAATAAAAACATTTAAAAAAAGGCAAGTTTTAATTTAAGCAGCATTTTAAATTCAGTTTTGTTTGGCTTGTTTTGTTCTTTAATAAATATAAAATAAGTAATAAAACTTGTTCACCACAGAAAAATGTACACTAAAACTAACTGATTCCATTCACAAATGCCACTGACCAGCTTCAACCATTTAACCCAAGGTTTTATCCAGCTCTGCATTAGTGGCAGATTCAACAGTATTGTGAGTTCAGTCTGATGTGTCTAACCCTAACAGCTCATATATAAAAAAAGAGGGAACTTTATTCATGTTTATTTGTATTAAATACAAGTGCATTCCACAAACAAGTAACAACCATTAGGTAACTAAGCCTTAAAGTGTGAGACATTATAAAGAGGTTTATTTTTAGCTTCACTTTCAATGTATTTTTGCATGGTGGTTGATATGCTGATCACAACAGCCTTACAAGTTACTAGTTGGACATATCTACACTAAATCGATGAAAGTAAAACACGAAAACCAATACCCACCAGCCACCAATAAGTAACTAAACATTTTTCTTGATTCATCAGTATTTAATGAACTTTTGCACGGATCCTTGACACTATTCCTTCGGTATTCTGTGAAATCTGGGACTTTGATATCCGTGTGAGCTAGTCGGATCTGGGCAGGAACTACAGAAAAACAGCAATAAATATTTGAAATGCTTAGCTCAATCATCTCTTATGCAAGTTGTTAATTTACAAAGAATACTCAGCACAATTATTAGTATCATTTCAGTATACACGAAATTCTGAAGTATTTGTATAAAAATGTTTCTTTTTTTAAAAAAGAAAAGTACAATAACACAACTTTTTCTTAACACAATAAATATCACAAGTTAAGAACAACTCAGCAAGTGTTAACTTTATCACAAGTTAAGAACAACTCAGCAAGTGTTAACTTTATCACAAGTTAAGAACTTTATCACAAGTTAAGAACAACTCAGCAAGTGTTAACTTTATCACAAGTTAAGAACAACTCAGCAAGTGTTAACTTTATCACAAGTTAAAACAACTCAGCAAGTGTTAACTTTATCACAAGTTAAGAACAACTCAGCAAGTGTTAACTTTATCACAAGTTAAAAACAACTCAGCAAGTGTTAACTTTATCACAAGTTAAGAACAACTCAGCAAGTGTTAACTTTATCACAAGTTAAGAACAACTCAGCAAGTGTTAACTTTATCACAAGTTAAGAACTACTCAGCAAGTGCTAACTTTATCACAAGTTAAGAACAACTCAGCAAGTGTTAACTTTATCACAAGTTAAGAACAACTCAGCAAGTGTTAACTTTATCACAAGTTAAGAACAACTCAGCAAGTGTTAACTTTATCACAAGTTAAGAACAACTCAGCAAGTGCTAACTTTATCACAAGTTAAGAACAACTCAGCAAGTGTTAACTTTATCACAAGTTAAAAACAACTCAGCAAGTGCTAACTTTATCACAAGTTAAGAACTACTCATCAAGTGCTAACTTTATCACAAGTTAAGAACTTCTCAGCAAGTGCTAACTTTATCACAAGTTAAGAACTTCTCAGCAAGTGCTAACTTTACTAATCCAAAGCATTACACTCAAACTGCTTAGTAAAATGTTAATTATTGTTTGGGTTCTCTTAATATACATATATCAGTATAGGCAATACAAACTATGTATAATTTACAAACAACAACAGGACCCACAGCATATTATTTGTGTGATCTATAAAACTTCCTAAATACATTTCAAACATTTGTTTTCAGTAAGACTGTATTTTATGTTATTTTCTATATACCTTAACTATGTGGGGTCTGTCACTTGACCACCCTCATAAACATCATAAAGAAATCAGGAAATAAAAATTATGCTTTTTGTCGTGCTAAAATGACTACATATTATAAGTTTAATTGGAGTGACTTGAGTCTCATAATGCTATATATTTATTATTTTTTTATTATATTGACCTTCCACTTACGTCTGGGTAACATTACGAGTTGCATTAATGCAGTGCATATGCACTCATGTTACATATTCACTAATATAAAACTGAACTTTCCTATGTTTTAGTGGACTAGTACTTTGTAATATACAGTCACATTTCAATTATACATTATATATGTATGTAAAATTATTACTATTTAAAAATACTTGTTTTTCTTAAAATGTAGAACAATAAATCAATACGTGAAACAAACAATTGTTTTATCACAGTATAACCTTTGAACTTGGTTGGTGCTGAACACAGTTTACTAAGCCATTTAAAATTTCCTACATGGAGGATATCACACAAATTTTTGTAGGTTTTATTTATACACAGTTGAATAACCAAAAAAATCATAAAAAACCATACTGATACCATAGAATTTCACTATAATTTATTAAGCTTAGTAACTAAGATGTATTTAGATCTTATAAAATATCAAACTTCAAGCAGACTAAAGACACAACCCACCTTCTTGAAATCTTCATTTGAAAAAAAGGTGGTAGCTTTTTCACAGATTAAAATGGCTGGAAGAAAAACCTCTTAAGGGATACTCTAAGCTGTTTAGTTATTCATATGAAGTGTATATAAGGAACTTTCCAAAAATGGAACCACTGTGTTTAATTCAGTACATTAGCCATATATCAGCAAAATAAACAAATAATGAAGTTTTTATTTTATATTTTAGCTTATTAATATTAGTAATATGAGTTCCTAACTTGTTTAAAACTATAGACTTAGTATTTGAACATCACAAGCATCTAATTTTAAACAGAGCTGTATTTAACATACCATGTGGCTCACTGAAATCTATATTTAAATGTGTTATTTTAATAATTACTTTTAAATTAAGAAATTAATGTGTATATAATATTAAAGTTTGAATTATAATCTACAATTTGATTCCAAACCAACTGGCACAAATTTATAAAACAGTAGTTTAATAAAACAAATGCATTGACATGGCCGTTGACCCCTGATCCATCACCAAAGGGGTTAAAAATTCAGCAATTTTAGTACAGTAGTCTTGAGGAAATTTGTTATTAATTTTATTTTCAGGTTGTTAAAGGGTTTGTACTAGTTTGCATATTGGATACATTTCACTGTGTAACAATTTTAACAAAGTAAATTACTTTAATTCATTGTACCTAAAGACCAGATGTACTCCAGTTTCTCATATTGTTTTTGGTACACATTCCAATACTCAACTTGTATGCCAATTCTAAATCTGTTTCAACAATTTTAACTCAGTAATATTTTAAAATCAATACTTTATCAGTCTAATAATTAGTTAGTGTAATTTAAAAAGGAAACTGGAAAGTTCAGATATCCATTTCTACACAGTTCTATAGAATTTAATCTTTAAACAGGAAACTTGTAATATTTTTTCTTTCTATCCTATAGAATAACATTTTGCTAAGAAACTATCACTCACTGAAAGTATACTATTTATTTCTTGATTTTCAAGCATTTTCCTTGTATATTCTTGTCTGTTTTCATAGCCTTAACATCTTTGAGTAAAGATAAGTTTTGTAATGCAATATTTTCCTTTAGTAAATCTATACTGGCTTTCAGTTATGACAATTTTTCATTAGATCATTTCACAAAGTTCATTTTTCCAACTCTACAATTTTTCACAATACAGAAATAAAACTAACTAGCCTATAACTTACAGAGCAACACCTACTACACACTTTATAAATAGAAATAAAAATAGAAACTCTCTAATCCTCATGCACCTGCCTACTATCTACATACCTACCCAAAATGAATAAAGCTCACATGTATGATCTTTGACAACTTTTAAAACTCCACGGAAAGCCATGTCTGGTTTTGGAAATGACAGATGAACTCAATTGATTAAAAGTTATTTTCCTAAATTGAAAATATAATTCCAGCAATACTCACCTTTGCTGACACTTATAGCTATTACTTGACTGCCAGGTTTCTTATCTTTGCTCATCTTAGCAGTGGTCTGATTTTATCTCACTTTCTTCAATGTTTTATACCTCACTAAATTGTCCTTGGTAATATACATCTTGTGATGCTCTCCACCTATGTGAATGTGCCCTCTATCCTAGTACTGTATACAAGCAGCTCAAATAATCTGATTTCCTTCAGGGCTGATATTATTCCACCATCTCTTAGGTGGACAGTATCAGTGGAACTAAGTATTATGGAAATACATTTTCAATTTAGGAAAATGTTAACTTCCAAAACATACTTTTTCTGACACTTATACCTACAATCCCACACTGAGAAGGTGGAAGGGCCTGTGAGGACATTATCTGATAGGGGGAATCTCACCCTATCCAGAACAGGTATGCTCTTCACCCTGAACTTTGTTCCTGTATCCAGGATGGAATTGTACAAGAGTAACCATTACTACAGGCCAGCCCCTACCAGACAGCTGAGGTTCAACTACTCAGGGTTGGAATTAAGGGGCCTTGGTGGCTAAGAAAACTGGAGCACAATTTACATACAGATGTACTTTGGATTGGATCACAACCTATAGCCATGAGGTGATGTGTTCTGAACCACCAGAATCATGACCAAAAAATAAGCAACACCACAGTGCACAAACCTCCTCCTCCACCTGAAGAAGACAATAAAGCAACATGCCAGGAACATGTATGCCTTACTCAACCAAAGGAACAGAACACATCCAGTCTGGAATTATGAACATTCATCCTTCCACTTGTCCCAAATATTTTGTAGAGGATATGGAATAACTGTGCTCAACTAAGGACCCAGAATGAAACCACTCCACATTCAGAATTATGACAAGATAGTGGATCTCCTTCCATGAACAATATACCAAACCAATAATGATAAAAAAGAAGGGCCATACGTATCCCAAATGGACAGCCAAGCATCAAGTCTGAAACAGTGTTATAAGTAAGCACCCACATAGGCTGGTACCACTCCTAAAGACATGCAAATAAAAATATCCAGTGACTCAATTAGAAGGTAATGTGCCTTATTGAGTCCCGAGTAACAATGTTATGGAAAAGTGCAATAGGTAAACCAAGTTCCCTGACTTTTTAAATACAAAAAGACTAATGATCAGCAGGGATGGGCAGAATCCTCTTTAGCTTTACTCATTATAGTCTTTAAGTGTCAGTCAAGCACACCATGGTAATACCACCTTGTGAGTTCCCAGGTGGTCTTATGTAACATTTCAGCAGAGCCAGTCAGAACCAGTAGTAATTACAGCAAAATAGTTGCTTGTGTGGAATTGGTTTGATAAAAACACACCTACTGGAAAACTTTCCACAGAGTGGAATCCTGTAAAAACAAGATAAGCGACCCTGAAAGTAGAAATAAATATACTCACAGCTTTGTAGTCTAGAAAAAGTAATGAAAATAAATACAGAGCATAGCCAAAAACCATAAGATGAAGAGAGTGCCAGATCAGCAAATAATGTCAGATCCAAATACCAGTCTGCACAATGAGTTCCAGTGGAAAATTTAACCAGACTAGCAGTCTGGATACAAAAAAATCTCATTAGATGTGACTCACAAAAAGATACCTTATCTTCAAAGGCCCAGAATAAAGTGTTGTCTAGTATTTCTAATAGTGTAGGTGCAGGCAACCAAACAAGACCAAGATCGAAATCTGACTGAACACAGGAAGAAAATATGAGTAGATGCATCTGAGAATAGAAATGAATCCCTTTCCAATCTGATAGACTGTTGGGTAAGAAAAACCAGTAGCAAAAATGAGAAAGCAGTCTCTGCACAAACAGCACAAATTTCTCTGACTGGTGATGTCTGTAGGTCCACAGCCATGATAAATAAACCTTCAGCTAAAAGGAATGCATTGCATATGAGAATCAGTTCACAAACAGGTAGAGAGAAAGAACATGCAACCTTAATCTACCTGCTATGCCACTTGAATTATCCAAAACAATGAGAGAAACCTGGAGAGCATTGGAGACTCAAAATAATATGTTGTTGCAATATTAAAATGGTATTCAATAAAGTGCCATAAAGAATGGTGATTGTGAAGATGTAAAAACCTCTATCAAAGAGCCAAGTCAATAAACAAATTATAGTTGACACAACTGACTGAGAAGGGTTCAACCTCTTCTCAATACAATATTACTGATATACATTTCATTACTGTTAAGAAAAGTGCCTTTCAAACTAAAGCAGAAAATGTGACATGTGTCAACCTTAGAAAATTAAACCCTAATGCCATGTGAAATACAGTTCAACTTCTATACAGGTAGACTGAGCTTCTGAATAGCAAAGTGTACCATATCCAATCATGGCTGCCTCTGCAGAGAGAGCCTAAAAAGAAGTGGAAGAGTTTGAATGAATGTACTGTAAGGATCTACAGAAGCAGAAACTCAAGTGTAGCTGCCAATCTGGTGTTGTCAACAGAATCTAAAAATGGAATGGAGCAAATCATATTTGATGCCCTGGATAACAACATATAAAGAGTAGAAAAGGGTGATATTGGTAATCTCATCCCACCTACACAGAAAGTACCTACTGCCAGATCCAAAAATGAAGCACTAAAGACCAAACTGCCAGTAGATAGGTGATCCAGTGAGAGGCCAATCTGCCAATTAGTTGCAAAATAAGAGGCAGTCCAACCAAACTGTGCACTGCAACATCTATTCTGTCAGAAAAATCTGTTATGATTGAGACAATGTCCTACTTCTACAGGCATCACTCATCGAACATGAGAAGCTACAAAAGTGAGAAGACTAGTTTCACAATTTGAAAATAAGAAGTTCTAGACTACATGCCTACTTGATAAGAAACATAAGACATCACCATGGAATAGTCAGAGCAAAGCCTGGCAATGTACCCCCTTAAGAAGCTCCAAAAGCTCTGCAGCTCCTTGGAACCAAGCCCCTACAGCCCTTGAAGTTGTACAATACTCACTGATGCTGCTGGCAATCCAACTGAGCAGTGGGATTCTGTAGATATAGACAGAAATTATTCTGAGTACCAATATAACAAGGAGCTGATGTTGTGGGTCAGTACTCACAAACTGTAATGAAACTACGATATCCCTTGTAGAATCCAATAAAATTCAAGATGCCAACTACCATGAGAAGGAATGTAGAAGCCAAACACTGAGCCAGTCCACATGGTAAAAAGGAACCCAGCTCATCCTAAATGAAGCTGGTGATCCTGACAGTCTTCTAACAAAGTTAAGAGAAAGGAAAAAGTGGTGAAGATGCAAGTCTGTTCATTTACTCTGTCCTACAAGGGAACATAAACCTATATAAGTGAACTATAAACTCTCCCTCAGAACCCTAATATTTAAGGAACAAATGTAATATTGGATAGTTGGACAAATGACTCCACCTCTTGGTGGTAGACAAAATTTAAAAAAATGTCCACCAACATATTCAGATAAGACCTAATTGTTCCTTCATATAACTGAGAAGTAAAACTTCAAGCACAAACCACAAATATCTGTATATGGAGAAAAGAAAGACTAAAAATTCACTCCCAGACCTTTCAGTCATCAAGTACCATGCAGGATCAAAATAAAAACTAATCAAAGGCAGATTATCCAAAAGTAACCTCCTTTTCATTTTTCACAGGTCATTTAAAGAACATGGTGACAATCACTGACTGGAATGGCATTTTGAGAGTTAAAGTATTATCCTGTTAGGGCAAAGCAACTTTAGTTCATCTGCCATGTCCACCTTAGAGGATTGAACCATAAACTTACCATTGACCCATGGGAGGGAGGAGGGGTATAAACAATACAAGAAACTAAAAATATGTACACAAAAAAGTAAATTAATCTCTTGAAAATGTTGAGAATTGTCCTCAATTGCAGCCTTAGAGCCAAAAGACCACCACACATTTCAATATACAATAAAGATCAAACAATCTCAACTGAGATTGATCCTCCCTCCCTCAACTGTTGTGCAATGAGATATCAGGATAGAAACCCAATTTGCCTCTGTACCAGAAACAATAATCTAGAAATTCATACCACAATTGACTTGCCAATAGGAGGAAAAAACGTATTATTACAAAATCAACTAAGTAACACAATAACATTCAAAGTATCTCCAAAATACAGTAATACTGGAAAGCCTGTTAGTGATACTTTGCTAAGAAAAAGTGACAAAAATATGAATTAGGTGCTCCTTTACACTAACAGAACAGAAGGCACACTGATGTAGGTGTAGTGTTTCAAGACATACATCACCAAAGGCAAGTGAGAGGGGTATAAAAGACTAGAAAAAGTGAAAAAAATCATATCACTGATTAGATGAGCAAAGATGAAATGCTGGCAGTTGAGTAATAGCTACAACTGGCAGCTGAATTAAGAATGTATTAGAATAATAAATCACTTAAGAGCTTTGATTAATGTCACGTAAAATAATCTCCTATTGTTATTTCCAAAAGTGAATAATGAAACCATCCATTTAAAGAAAGTTTACTGATGCGGTAAACATCAATACTATAACAGTTATGATAGAACTAAAAGAGTGTTAAAAACAATGTTTTGATCATTTCTGAGAGATACCATAATGGTATCTAGATTCAAGATTTATAATGTTTATTTTAAGCTGCTGTTCTAGACTAATAATCCTTATTATTATCAGGGTTGGAAATCTGACCAATTACAAAAATTGATCAAACTTTTTTTTAAATCTTAACTGCAAATATTGAATATTACTTAATGTAAATTCCCAGAGTACAATTTGACACCAATCATACCACAACAACAAAATTAGTGCCACAATTTTGACATTGTGTTTATTAAGTAATGCTACTGTCATTGTAACAATTAACTTTTTTTTAATAATATTCCATTGTTATGAAAATATACATAACAAATTTAAAAAATCAAGTTTTCTGATTATTTGACTCAATTTGACCAGGCTAACAAACAACCAGAACCAAGAAGTCAGTTATGTTGGTTATCAATGCTAAGAGGGAAATTTTCACATAGGAAGAAATCTATTATATATTGTAAACCAATTTTAACTTAAGCAAGAATTGTAAATTTTGTACTTATATACTTATATTAGTGAAAATGTAATTATTTTTTTTCCCCCTTAAGACCTTATATATGTATCAAGATGTTTTGTTTCAACTGCATCAGTGCTAAACTTCAAGTTCTAATGCATATCAGATACACAAATATAAAAATATATAAACTGATCTGCAGTTTGGCATCCTACAAATAATTTCCTGTTACTATCCATTAGAACTTTTGAGTTCACTTCAACTACCAATAAAATATTACTAAAAGTTGATAACTAGCATACTGACATAATTTTATGCACCATATACCAAGAAACCAGCACAAATATCTGTCATACTAATTACAGGTAGTATCAGGCAGTCTATAATTACAGTCAAGTACCACCTTACGCAGGGGATACACATTATCCAGATACTATGTCTCTCAGAACCTTTGAATCTTACTAACTAAATATTAGTTAACCTAAATTTAAGTCTCAAGTAGTAATTTTAGGTTATGATTATTTTATTTGTTTAAAATTAAGCATAAAGCTACACACTAGGCTATCTGTGCTCTGTCCACCATGGGTATTGAAACCTGGTTTTTACTAATGTAAGTCTGCAGTCATACTGCTGTGCAACTGGAGTCAGGTTCTGATAAATATCCAGCTTTTTAAAGATTGATCATAACTGATAAGTGTAGTTCACCATCACTTGACAAAATTCTGGGTCAAACCCACACACACGACGTTTGAAGTTGGTTTCAATTTGCAGGGTTGATAGCCAACACATTGTGAAAAGCATAAAATTGCTTTCAGATTAAATCTCATTGTACCCCTATTTATTACAATGAAATGTATCTTAAACAATTGCATGGCTGTTCACATAAAGTCCAGAAACATCCAATGAAAAGTCAACAAATCATCATTCCATTGTAACACTGTATGGGGAGCTAGAGTTAAATTAGCATTTCTTTTTTTACATGACAAAAAAGGGGACTTGGCTGAACCCCTCCTGCATACATGCAGGTGTGCGATTTCTTACAATTTACAAACAACTGGACAAACTCTCACCAAACCAGGAATTTACTCTCCAAAACTTTCAAGAGGAAGCATGGGGTGAGGGTTGACACCAGTATCCAGCCCTGGCACGTACCATTAGGAAGTTTCATTGGGTTAGCATTCGAAAATTACCCTTCTACCACCCTCAGAGAAATATACCTTTTATGTGCATTGAATGGTACATAAGCTAAGCTAGTAAATATACTTTATACAATAAAACTCGGGGCAGTGAATTTATGTAAGAAAAAATAAATCTAATGAAAAAATGTAAAGGTAGACCATAAAACCCAATTAAATTTATATTAAGTCAAAGTTTTATCTCAAAATGTTTCTGTAAGGTTACACATATTAACAATGTTACATATACACAGACCTCCTATGCCTCCTGATTGGGCAAACAGCTCATGTTTTGGGAGAGACTGCGCAAGACTGTAATGGCTTTTATGTTTATCTGGAAAGGATGGGAAGGCTTTCTCAGAAGATAAAACTACAGGTGGAACAATAGGTTGCACTTGGGAAGCAACAGCTTGTGACGTCGCTTTTAAGTAGGTAGAAAATCCTGAAGATCGTGCAATAAAACTCATCATTTTCCTTCCAGTTGGTCAACAAAACCAAAGGCTGTCGAAAACACCGTTGCAGGTTCTATACCTACTCGCCTCGCAGCCTAACTAGTACGAGTCGAATTGTTAAGGTCAGCTTGTGACGGCACTCTGTCGGCGAAATTCAGAGACTTAGCAATGGAAAAAAAATCTGCGAGAATATATTTTTTATTCGAATATGTGGATTATACTCGTAAAAGCTCCACCTCCCAATAGCTCACTTTTAAGCCTGCACGCTTATAATTATGAAAACTGCGTTTTGATACTCTGAGTAAACAAATCACAGACAGCCGATCGTTTTAGCTTAGGCCGGGCATAGCCAAGCGCGTTAAGGCGTGCGACTCGTAATCTGAGGGTCGCGGGTTCGCATCCGAGTCGCGCCAAACATGCTTGCCCTTTCAGCCATGGTGGCGTTATAATTGACGGTCAATCCCACTATTCGTTGGTAAAAGAGTAGCCCAAGAGTTGGCGGTGGGTGGTGATGACTAGCTGCCTTCCCTCTAGTCTTACACTGCTAAATTAGGGACGGCTAGCACAGATAGCCCTTGAGTAGCTATGTGAGAATTTCAAAAACAAAACAATCGTTTTAGCTTTGCGCTTAACAAAAACGAAATCATAGTAAAGTAATACTCATGAAAACGAAACAACAACTTCACATCGCGATCACAACATGGCTGATAATCTACATTAGTAAATTATTGTAACCGGACAGTACTATTCAAATGAAAAAATGTCGATTGCTATTTGTTTAATTTTTCTGCAAAACTATTAAAGGGCTGTCTGCGATAGCTATTCCTAATTTTGAACTAATTAACAAATTTATTTGTTGTTGTTTTTTTTTAATTTCGCGCAAAGCTACTCGAGGGCTATCTGTGCTAGCCGTCCCTAATTTAGTAGTGTAAGACTCGAGGGAAAGCAGCTCGTCATCACCACCCATCGCCAACTCTTGGGCTACTCTTTTACCAACGAATAGTGGGATTGACCGTAACATTATAACGCCCCCACGGCTGGAAGGGCGAGCATGTTTGGCGCGACGGGAATGCGAACCCGCGACCCTCAGATTACGAGTCGCCCGCCTTAACACGCTTGGCCATGCCGGGCCTACAAGAGCAAAGCAAATTCGTCAAGTTAAAAAAAAGACTATAGCGATAAGGCAAGCAAAATCGTTTAGGTTTGTGATGAGGCAAGAAAGCTTGGCGAATTTTGGCATTATTGATAAGATTGAGGAAGAGAAATTAAAGGAGATGATGAAGTGGGTATATGGACAGCATGTTTAGATTGGTTCGTTCATAAGGATCGACAAAGTGCTGCATGCTACGAGAAACGTGGGACATAAGAAGTTAAAAATTCAAGACTGTCGTCTCGAAGATCAGAGATGATGACACCTGATGCTGATTTAAAAGAGTTATGTCGTCCTTCTTCGTGCACAGAAAATTAATCACATTTGAACTTGAACATTCTAACACTTTTTTTCAGGGAGGGCATTGTTAACTTAATTAATAACACATGTACGTCTAAATAAGCCGTGTGCCATAAGCAATTGAATACATGGTCCATTGAAAGGTTTATGCCAGATTGAAAATATATATATATATATATAAGAAAACAAATGAGGTCGTGAATATAAAACTATAACGCCATCTTAGGTCATTTTTCTGTTTTTTATTGCACCCTATTTAATTTCCCTGAACATCAAAACACCGTTCAAGTTGTTGTTGTATTGAATTAAGCACAAAGCTACACAATGGGCTACCTGTGCTCTGCCCACCACGGGTATCAAAACTCGATTTTTAGTGTTGTAAATCCGCAGACATACCGCTGTGCCACTGGGAGGATATTCAAGTTGAGAAGGAAGATCATGTGTACACAAACTACACACATGTGACATTTCTTCCTCTCGATTAATACATACAGAAAGGTCGTATAGGTATTCACAAAATGGATTTCACAGCTACATATTATTTAGAAACCCTTACTGAGGAAGAAGAAACTATATCACATAATTTTAAATATTCGTTGCTTCGAAAACACTGTAATAACACAAGCTGAAAAAGTAAAAGCAGAAGTTGTTTAGAAAAAAAAACACTTTAGTAAACACATCAATAATTGTCAGACCAATCATTATGATACTCGACTCATGACTGTCAGACCAATCATTATGTGCTTCTTGTGAGAACGCTCCTCTTCATGAATATCAACAGACTTTCCATACTATATTGTATCTTCTCCCTAAAATACACAACCCAGTAAATCTTGGTAGACCCACAGTTATTTTGCTTCCATCACAACATTCTTTGACTTGTAATCTGAGGGTCGCAGGTTCGAATCCCCGTCGCACCAAACATGCTCACCCTTTCAGCATTATAATGGGACAATCAATCCCATTTTTTGTTGGTAAAAGAGTAGCCCAAGAGTTGGCAGTGGGTGGTAATGACGAGCTGCCTTCCCTCTAGTTTTACACAACTAAATTAGGGACGGCTAGCGCAGATAGCTCTCGAGTACTTTTGCACTAAATTCAAACCAAACCCGACAATTTTAGCTCATCTACTTTTTGATTACGTTCACAATACCAGTGACGATCTACAAGAAACTACGAATTTGCAACTCGGATACAGATTAATTATTTTACTTACACTTAGCATAACATTGCTATATATCACATGAAGATAAGGTACAAAACTATTTTTAAGAATTATTTCGTAAACCACTCCTATATACTAAAACTTTGATACTATTTTATCATTTTGTTCAATTAATACAAAATCGCTTTATATTTTTATTTCACATAGAAGTGGATTGAAAACTGTAAAACAATACCTTGACAAAAGAAATCATCTAGATTCACCTATTGAAAGTCTGATCAGATTAGCTAAACTAATTCTATCGTTTAATGCCTTTTCTTCTGACAACAATTTTCATAAACAAGTGAAGGACATAGCCATAAAAACCAAAATGGATCTCTTTTATGCTAGTCTTTTGTTGGTGTACTGAAGATTGAATGTTTTGTAACTATATAGATGCCCGCTAAGTTTTACATTGTAGGCATATCATTAATGTCTTCTGGCACAGCTACATACATTAGTGATGAACTTGAGCTTTTTAAAATCCTTTTACCCCTCATTCCGATACACTTTTGTCTTCAGTTTCATTCTAAACCATCTTATTTACTGATTTAAATATTTCCATAATTAATGGTTGTCATCTCGCAAAAATCTAACAGACACATATAGTTACTTACATTTCTACTCCAGTCATTCTCCATACTTTATTGAAACCATTCTTAAATCACAACTAATCAATCAAGTAGTCTCCACAGTAATGATAATGACCAACATTATAATAATAAATCTATTGAAATTCGTATAAAAAACACATAACTATCCTACTCCTCTTCTTCATCAAATTAAAGATAATTTACACAAACACAATAAATGTTCAATTCACTTTTACAGATGCTGCCTGGATGTTGACCTCCCAACATTGCTACAAATATCTATGACTGTTTTTTCTAACATACACAGATTCGGAAAGGGAAACTGTTAACAGCTAATACACCCAGAACTGTAAAACAGGGTTTCCCTGAGGATTAATGACAGTATACAGAAGTGAACACCCAAAAGAGACTAGAGATACCAATAGTAGTCTCTCAACTGGTGAAGTAATGGCTACCAACTAGCAAGGAAAATGTTCCAATAGGCAGTTGTGATTCCCTCTCTGTTGGAAAATGTGCTGTATGTTCCAATGAACAGTTGTGATTCCCTCTCTGTTGGAAAATGTGCTGTATGTTCTACTAGGCAGTTGTGATTCCCTCTCTGTTGAAAAATGTGCTGTATGTTCTAATAGGCAGTTGTGATTCCTTCTCTGTTGAAAAATGTACTGTATGTTCCAATAGGCAGTTGTGATTCCTTCTCTGTTGAAAAATGTGCTGCAAGTTCGACTACGAATCATAGAGAAGCCTCGACATTTAGTGGGCAATCTGCACACAGCAACTCATCATTATGCAACGAAGGGGCAAAAATCTTACATCAGTTAAACTTAAAGATCCCTGAAGAACCTGCAATCCCACATCTCTGATGCAAGGGACGTCTCAGCTTGGTGTTGGTTGATGTTCTTTGGAGAAAAGCTAGTGTTGCTACCATAATGGTGTATGGTTGGGCATATTACATCATCAACATTTAAAGGTTATCTAAAGAAGATTTGGACCATATCTTGAAGAATTTCAAGCAGATAAATGCTTGGAATATTTGGACTTCGTGGCAAGCAATGCAATAGTTTATTATGAGTTTAAATGCTCATCCAAGCACTTTAATGAAGAGCAACCTTGTGACTGGGATACAGTAAGGATGAGTTGTGATGATATATTTTCTGAGAATAGAGCTGTCTAGTGGGCTGAGTTCAAGGTTAAAAAAAAGGTCCCACTGAGAGCTTGGATGTCGAAACACATTATTTGTGTCCTGCAATGAAGGTCATAACGATATCATTATAGATAAGTTTACTGAGAGACTGCCAAACAAGGCAAAGCAGTATCGACTTGGTGTGAGAGACATTCTCACTCTAACAGAAGCAGTATCTTTGATGACTAGGTTAAGACTATAACTTTCAACAAGATGAAACAAGCACAGATTATCAGCTCCAATGATTATACTTCATTCACAACACCCTCTTAAAGTTGCAGTACTATAGCAGACTTGTCGTTTGCCAAGCTGAATTTGCCATCAATACAACCTTGTGCTGTGTTATAGTCCTTATGAATGAGCGTAACTCTCTTAGCTCTCCCATGAACGTTTGCTGCAACCAATCCAAAAACTTTCTCTACATAGGTATCACATTCGCTGAAAGGACCAAAGTATATGCTTTGTTTGTAAGCTGGGAAGTAACTTCAAAGTGGATCGTTAAATATCTTGAAAGATAGGCAAAAGTTCACATTTTGTAAAACTGTCCAGTAGATGTAGTTGGGCGTCACTAGGTTATGGCAGTTGGTGTTTTGCCCATGAAAAACAAATGTGGCCAAAATTGTGTTTGACCATTAATTTTAAGATGCACAATAGCTTGCCTTTGTCAAACAATTTTGTACTTAGCCTAGTTCTCGGTGTCATCAGGATGAGTGAAACTTTAGGTGGATAAACATGGCTCGAATTTCACGTTCATTTTTGAGCCTCCATAAATCTGCTGGTCGCTGAGGTATTTCCTGAAGACTTTAAAGCACAGTTCAAAGTACCTGAAGAAATTCACATAAACCAACCATTTACTTTCAACAGCCAGTTATTTTCCTAGTTGTTGTCTTGTGTTTTCTTAGAGCAAAGCCACATCAGGCTATCTGCTGAGCCCATCGAGGGGAAGCGAACTCCTGATTTTAGCGTTGTAAATCCTGAGACATACCGATGTACTAGCGGGGGACTCTTTCCTAGTTGTGTAAAGAGTTGGATATGGTAAAGATGCCCACTTCACCATATTACCCCAGAGTGAGTAATCCAGACTATCACCAAATTTTGCTAATTTTTTAACTTCCAATAAAACCAACTGAGATTGACACTTATCATAACATCACAACAGTGTAATGTTCAGGAACAAAACACTTATCATAACATCACGACAGTGTAATGTACAGGAACAAAACACTTATCATAACATCACGACAGTGTAATGTACAGGAACAAAACACTTATCATAACACCACGACGGTGTAATGTACAGGAACAAAACACTTATCATAACATCACGACAGTGTAATGTACAGGAACAAAACACTTATCATAACATCACGACGGTGTAATGTACAGGAACAAAACACTTATCATAACATCACGACACAGGAACAAAACACTTATCATAACATCAAAACAGTGTAATGTACAGGAACAAAACACTTATCATAACATCACGACGGTGTAATGTACAGGAACAAAACACTTATCATAACATCACGACGGTGTAATGTACAGGAACAAAACACTTATCATAACATCACGACGGTGTAATGTACAGGAACAAAACACTTATCATAACACCACGACGGTGTAATGTACAGGAACAAAACACTTATCATAACATCACGACAGTGTAATGTACAGGAACAAAACACTTACAAAACACTGTAATACAGGAACAAAACACTTATCATAACATCACGACAGTGTAATGTACAGGAACAAAACACTTATCATAACATCACGACAGTGTAATGTACAGGAACAAAACACTTATCATAAAATCACGACAGTGTAATGTACAGGGACAAAAGTTAACTGTTTATTTCCTGTTCTCTGATCATGTTCATGTTTGGCTGAGAAATATAATTTCTCACGGATGTTACATATGGACTACCAATACAGCAGACGTATATGTGGTATATAAAAATACCATACATTTTCTATCTTGTATCAATACAGTGTTGTACTAAATACATCAGTTATTTCCAAGTATGTACACTTTTCATGCTTTTTATGCTTTGACACTGCACATTGTGGAAGAATATAGATATGTAGCAGTGTACATTAGTGTTAAGTTAGGTGGTATCTTGAGGTCATGGCTTTCCTTGTGTTTGAATTAGAATGATCAGTTACATGGATAGTACTAGTCACTACAGATAATCTAGTGCCATCTTTGAAGTGAGAAATGTTGAACTTAAGCAGTCTAGTAAATTATCTAAACTGATTATTTGGGGAAGAAAATATATTTAATCCAGTTAATCCAGAACAAGTGACAATTGACCATCTGTAGGAAATATTTTTATTTTTCTGTTATGTAATTTTTTATTTTACATTGTATTCAGTGTCTTTATTTCATTCTTATGATCTCAGTTATTCACAGAAATATGGTATTACATGGTAAAAATATTTAGTTGAATATCCTGAAGACCTATTTCAACACTCTAGGGGAAATCAGTGTAACCCTAACACACCACAGTTTTACAATATCCACAAAAATATGTAGAGTTGTTGAGGTCTCTGTTTAGTTGACACTTGAATTTGCATGTGAACAAGTAGGAAAGGCTGTCATATGATAGAAGATATACTATGATAAAGTGCTAAAGGAACAAGTATATAAATTTGAAAATTGGGTGTGACTTTGGCATAGTCAATGATTACTCTGTTCTGGTTGGACAGGTCTTTATGCTGTCCTCCTGAACAACATCCAATGAAATTGCAGCAGCCATGTGTCATGCCCAACATTCTTGAAACACATCAACAAACTAATGCCACATACAACCAAAACACTTCCTTTGCAATGATTAGAGCAGAAATCATAAAATGAGGCAAGTGAGTCAGAAGATAGTGAGAGCACTATTTTTATCTTCTTGATTCAGCTGATGAGAAATAAGATGCTTTTCTGGCTGTTTGAGATGAGTCATATGAGTAAGTACACATAAAGGAGGCACAAGATAGTTCCAGTGGTCAGCTACAATTCCAGTGATGACTTCATGATTAGTATGGTTAGGAGTAACTACAATAACACAAGTTAGGACAGTCACTTAATTATAAGATAAATAATTGAAAGGTGTCCTTGCTTTAAATGTTGTGTCTTTATGAAGGGCAGCTTTTTGATAAAAGATTAATGAGAACTAAAAGTCATGTGATCCTGTTTTTTAAGCTACCAAACAGAGGTCCACTGAAAAATAGCTACAAAATATCACATAATAGCTAGCTGATTACCACACACTTAGGATGGTCGATGTTAACAAATACAAAACCTAGACCATCATTGTTTTGCACAATTGAAGATGGTTAGTAGAAGTCTTTGCATAAATGGCATTGAGACCATTATTTTCTGAGCTATCAAGTGATTTTCTCAGATGGCATACTTGTACAACATCTTATGACAATTGCTTACACTAGTTAGCTGAGTACTAGTGACATTTCTCCAGAGAAGGCTGTGTAATATTTCCTAGACACATCCAGTACACATATAACTTCCATATGCATAATGAGGTATTTGTTTTCTAAGTTAATGCAGAAGATTAATCAGGCAGTTATGAATCTAAGTTAAAAAGTCTTTGTTTCACTGAATTTGTTCTACATTTATTTTCTATAATATCACCTTTACTGACGGAATCTACTTGGATGGTTTAGCTACATGTGTTAGAGTCTGTCTAGGTCAGTAAATCTATTTTATTGAAGAATAATGTACTTAGCAAGTGTTGATATATAATTTAGTGACAGTATGAATATTAATCTTGGCTAGAGAACTTTAGATGGAAATAACTGAGTAGCTTTAATACTGGCAATCTCTGGATAATACTGTTATTTTTTTAAAAACATAACTTTTAATTAGTGCAATGACAGGAATTTTAAACGAATGAAAAACTTGTATCTTTCATCAACATATGTTTAAAGCTTGTTAGTTGTTAAAAATCTTAAAAAATAAGATTTATTGTAGTTGCTTTATTAGTTTTTGTGAGAAAAGAGTATTTCAAAATCTGAGAGCTAATGTTAAAATTCTTGTAATTTAAAATAAAGATGCTTTCAAAACTAAAAATATAATTGTTAGTGTGTGTGATGTGTCAATAAATATTCACCAGTTAATGTACATCATAATGTTAATCTAATAAGAAGAGTATTATGGGTGATATCTGACAGGTATCAACTTAAATTAAGTGATATACATTAATCTAAATAGTATAAAGGTACATTAAATTTTTATGGCAAATTGAAATAATGTTACAGAAGGTTTTACAAGAAATACTTAATGTGCTGAAAATTACTAATGAGTATGAAACAATATTAATTAACTTTCAATAAAAGTAAGCTACCTATTTGGATCTAGAATAAAAATAAACATAGCTAATTAAATATAACGTTCTTACTTATAAAGATTACAGTGCATTGTTTCATCCATTGTTAAACACTTCTAAGCAAGTCCCCATGTTACATTTAAATCCCTTATTTTAAGAGAAATCTTTAAAAACCCCACTAGAATTTGTCACGTGACCCATGTGCCATTAATTATCTCATATTTGTCATTATTAATCTTGTTCAAGATAATAATAGTCATGCACTTACACATCTAGACAGTAAGTTTGATTACTTAACTTATTGACAAGTTCTTTGCATGAATGAAACAAGTAATAAATTTTCTCAACCTGTGACAGTGCCATGCCCACCTTTTATACATTTTTTTGGGCTTTTTTACCTGCATGTAGAGGTTACACATGCTGATGTAGAGTTATTAGAAATAGCTCCGTTTATACTATAATCTACCAAAAGTTATTTTGAAATTGGTTCCCAGCTGTCATCTGGTAAATGTAACTGCCTGTTGTATTGTTGTCTGCTTGGTTCCTAATAGAACTTAATAGTTTTTTCTTAGCTAAATATGTTATAGTTAGAGAAAAAGAGAGAGATTTAAACTGTATTTAGGTTTTACTTTTACATTTCAGTGAATTATATACAATTTGTTTTAGAATGTATAATTGAAAGTTTTAAATGTTTTTAAATATTCATAATACTTTGTGTCAGTTCTCAAGGCTTAAATTTTTGCACAAAGAGAAAGTAATTTTGCAGAAGGTTTGTGCACATCTGCTAAAGATATTGTAATTATTCCCCCAGTACACTGTTGACTTGTGCAGATATGAGTAATATCGGAAAGGAAAATGAAACGTTAAAAATTAATCATATGTGAAAAGACCTGAAGTTACAAATATAACCAAACAAAGATCTTTTAAAGTATGCTACAACAAATTAAAACGTATATGCATTACATATACAGTTATTGTTATGGTAGAAGAAATGAAAAATAAAATATAAACATTTATCTTAATAAAACTTTTGATATTTATTTATGAGGTTCTAGAGCTTATGAAATGAAAGAAAGCAAAAAAATAAATTAGGTATTAATAATTTTATGAATCATTTAAAAGTTTTAAAATGGAGATAAGTCTCTGGCAAAAACAGGAACTTCAAATAAAAAGTTAGAACAGATGAAAATTTCTTTAATTATTTGTAAGTTTCTTTGGCAAACGTACCAGTGGTTGAAAAGAGTGCAAAAGTTAAAACTTTTAAGAAAGGAATTCATTTCAGTAGTATAAATATTTGAATATTAAGAAAGGAATTCATTTCAGTAGTATAAATATTTGAAAATTTATGTTGACATTTTGAGACATTTTTATAGAATTATCATACTATATGGAAGTTTAGTCTCTAATGATGAAATAACAGATTTTACTGTAAAGCAAAATAATGTTTATTATTAGTTTCCCAATATCAGAAAATTAGAAATTTGTTGTACTGATTTTAAGGGAAGAAATACTCAAAATTATAGAGTTACTTTATTATCAAGTTTTTCAAATTATTAACCCACGATCTGTGAAACAAAATTTTTAATTGGTATAGTGATAAAAATTCTAATTAAATAAAAATAATTTGGCATATATATATACAGGGGGTAAAACAAAAAAAAGGGGCCCCTCTTGAAAATGTTAATTTGTTATGCCTTTTATTAGATAACAGAAAAATATGTAAAACTATATATTTTTAGAATGCACTCAATGAGATTTGTTAAAACATGATATAAAATCCTAATTTTAACACTGGCTTGTGTAAATATCTGAAATTTTTATGATTTCAGTTACATATTCTGATGAAAAAGTGTTGTATACCAACTGTAGTGTTTTAGATCTTGTTCCAATTAGCCTAGAAAACGATCAAACAAGTTACTTTGACATCCTATTTTTTAAAATCTTATTTCAGATGTTTCTTCTAGTTTGCACAATTATTATACTAAGAATACTTTGGCTTAAAGTCTTCTACATTTTTCCGACAAATAGCAGCATGATTTTCTCCAGCTAACACGACAGCACAAAATGTTTTGCAAGCATCACAAACAACTTCATATCGAGTTCTGTAATCATCTGTCAGTGCTTTAGATCCAAACGTCCAAGATCGTCTTAATTTTTTTTTTCTTGAGTTGCAACTACTCCTGTCACTTGGTAGCTTTTCACAAAGAACTACTGAAGTAACTTTCCTTGAATATGTTTCACTAATGTTTGCCATAACAAAATCATTTTGGTTTTTTGAAGATCCAACATTGCATAAGTTTTCTGATGATACTGCTGTTGTGATTAACTCTTTAGAAATATTTGTATTTTTTTTTGGTGTTTCACAAATTTTTCTTAAGTTATTAGTTGATCCAGAAGTTCTATGTACTTCCTTCATAAAACTTGATGAAACTGTTTCCTTTTCACTGCTTGTTATTGTTGCAGACTCAGGAACAGCTACTGTTTCCACAAATGATCCTTGAAAAGATGCTTCGTCTGTTAATGTCAGTGCAGATTTAGATCTTTTAGACATGGTTATGGTATTAAGAAAGGAAGGTTCTAATGAAAAAGGTGAAGTGGAATTAGTGTCTTGCTGAGCGACTGGTTGAAGATTATTTCCAAGGAAGGATGTTTCTGATGATACATTACTTGTTCTGTGAGCATAAATGTAATGAGAGTTTGCAGGCAATGTTGAACTCTGTTTATTAGTTTCATAACACCTGAAAAATAAGATAAAATAATTAATCTGCTAAAAATATTTTGAATAGTAATTTTCAGTATTTTAAGTCCCAAATTACAGGTTTGTTTTTATACTACTCATTATTGGTGGGGTCAACATGTTACATGATATTGAGTAATTTCTATGTTTTTGTTGTCACAGCACTCAGTATAAAGAACATACCACAAACATTCAGTAATATTACTCACTTTCTAAGGTAAATACATATGGAATCCCAGCAAGTAGTAATTACAAGGATTAATATTAGTATTGTTGATATTTATATACTTTTGTTTGGCTCGTATATTTTTGGCAACTCTGTAATCAACAGTCACAGACAACTACCAAGTTGATACAAGAACAGTTTAGAAACATGTATTTAAAACAAATTGATGAGGTTCACATATACCATATCAGTAATTATAGAATTAACCCAGTTTTTCATAACAAAACAGCTAAACTCCAATATAATATTTTCACATGTAAATGAATACAATTTATAATTTCATATCTTAAGTAGTATCTGTTCTTCACAGCCTTTAAAATAACAGCTAAATTTGACAAATTATAGGCTAAAAGTCTTAAAGGAAAATCTCTGTTTCAGACATACTATATTATAATACATTAAGTCCTGTGGGTTTTATATGAATATCAAACAGTTGTTTCCCATTTTCTACCTGACAACTGAGGGTAATTTTTCATTCCTTGTAACTTAGAACATTCATGAGTCATTATAAACAATGAATGTCTGCTTCAGAGTGCATGTATCACATGTGCAATGAAAAACTGAATTTTACATATTTTATAAGAAGCAAATATTCTATTTCTGTAAATATGCATATTTTATTGTCTAAATCATTAAAAATACATTATTATGGGTATTACAGATTTCAAAGCTTCAAGCTTCTAAAAAAAACAGGTTTTAAATGTTCACTAGAAGTCCTGTAAGTACATTTTAAAATAATTCTAGGTGATAATATCTAAAAGTACATCTAGTTGTAATAAATACATATTATTATACAATCCCTTTATATATATTAGTATATAAATTTTATTAAAAACATATATATGTTAATAATATATAATTCTAAATGTATGCAAGTATGAATAGTTTTTTCATATGTAATAGCCAATATCTAAGTGAAATACAAATTACACAACCTTTTTGTAATCAGTTAGAAAGTAAGACTCCTATACTGAGATCATCCTCCAATTGATCGTCCCAACTGTATTTGGTTTTAGTTATCAGGACTTCTGTTACTCTTCATTCTGATTTACTGTTATACCTTTATTATTCAATAGTGATTCAGTCTTACTTTCATTAATATAAGATTAAAACCTCATATAACTTTCAAACTTTTTCAGGACACCCAAAGGTTACTGATCTCTATTCTTCCACCAGGTGTTATACTCTAACTAGTGAATAGATGAAGTCCAGGATGGTAGTTAATCAAAAAACACTACAGATAGTTTTTCTGAAAAATTGTAATGTATTTTTGAAGAATGTAAAAGGATTTGTAAGAGAGCAGTAGGATATGTTCCCCAAGCTTATGCTGTGTCATGTCAACACTGCTGTTAGGGCCACTAATAAGTCATCATATTGACAGGTAACACATGACTTATTAAAAAACCTTTTCAAAGGTTCTGTTGAGTGATGTGACAATAAATGATATTACTGTAAGTTCTCCTTGGAATGTAGCAGAAAAGAGCTCAGATTTTTTAGTTAGGAATTGTTCATCTACTAATTGTTTTTTACTTATTTCTTTATTCGTTTGTTGTTAAGCACAAAGTTAATTAATGGGTGTAAAATTATGATTTCTAGCATTATAAACCCTCAGGCTTGCAGCTGAGCTACTGGGAACTGAATAGACTGTCTGATCACCTGTGATCATAGAGGTCCACAGTTTGCCATATTACTGTTAAAAATAAAATGAAATAGTTCTATGTTAGACTAAATTAAAATAACGTTTTATTTTAAAATTTCTAAAACACACATACTTACTTACATCAGTACAAATTTTATACACTGTAGAACCAGCTTCTACAGATAGCCCATAAGGAGTCCACAAAATTGTTTTTGGTGAATCAAGGGGGTACATAGTGAAAAGGTTGAGAGCCATTTCTCCAGAGTGTAATAAGATGTAGTCCATTAAATATCTTTTAAGCAAATATGAAGGTTGAATAAGCTGAAGAAAGTTAACCAAAAACTGCATTTAACAGTATTGGCTGTCTCTAGAAGTTCAAAGTAATGTTATTCAGCTTCAAACCATGCCTATAACCTCGAAAAATCAATTCTAAAAAAGTTAAGGTTAGCCCTCAAAAGACAAAGGCAAGTTTGTCTGCAACTCTACCACTGTGGAAGTCAACTGGAATGAGAAGTTACTTGGAACAATCCATTCCAGTCTATAATACAAATAATTAAATGTTGAAATCAAACCATGTTTTATATTTGACATGAATGGTACTGGCACCAGAAAAGAAGAAAGTGTTATAACTTTAGAGAGGTATGGATAGTTTGGTACAATACACCAGCAACTCTCTCACTATCTTGCAACATAATAACTGTACTACTGTGAAAGAGCTGCTTGTTGTGATAACGACACCACTAAACATTTCTCTGGCAATCCAACTATGCATCACTCTAATAAATCTTTAAAACTCTAAATTTTAAAATTATAATAGCACATTAAATCAATACACAGAAGTAAAGTGTAGAAAGAACAGATTACTATGACTATCACTGAAGCACCAGTGGAACAACATAGAAACCACAGGAAGTCAACCTATTTGAATTTCATTGAGGGGTCCTACAATTGAAGTAGAAGAGTGAAGCATGGCACTTTCAGCATCACCGAGTTACACAGAACTGATTACCACATCTTTAGATGCAGTGTGGAAAGTCAAGAGATAGTACTATTACATTGATAACTGAGTTGAAGAATCTGAAGATAACTTTAAAACATCAAAATAAAAAGATGCCTAAAAACTCTTATAATTAAAACTCTTGATAATCTTTAGATGCAAAAGTCAAGAGATAGTTGATAACTGAGTTGAAGAATCTGAAGATAACTTTAAAACATCAAAATAAAAAGACACCTAAAAACTCTTATAATTAAAACAAGTTGAAACACAGATTCTACTTGCAAAAAACACTGTTGTTGTAAGAGAATACAAAAGAAAAAAAATCAGTTCAGTTTCTGTTAATATGTACCCACAAGAGTACTATAACATTAAACAATTGTGGATAACTATGAATATGTAGGATAGCTACTAAAGAAATAACCACTGTGTAAAAGTAGAAATGATATAACAAAGCATTAAAGATGGACCAAGCTTGCTTAAGAAGAGTACCATGGATGATGTCCGGAAGCACCTGATTACATCCTAAAATATAAGACAATATTTCAAGAGACTGACTACAGAATTACAAAACACAGGTCACTGTTTCTAATAGACAGCATTAACTGATAAGAACTTGGATAAATAAAACAATTAAACAACTACCACTACACCACAACACCATCACATGCAATTGTAACCTGCCTAAAATTCTTAATCAAGGCTACTCTCTCCATTTGATAGTTACTGCACAGGTTTACCATACCACCCACTAGGTACATATTATTTACATATAATATCATCATTAACTGGTACTACATTCATATTAAGAATTAAGTTCACTTTTTAATTTAACAACAATAACCTCATAAAACTGAATTATGAGGTTCAATATATCCAATCTATTCATTAACACATTAACCTTTGAAACTCTATAAAAACACTGCCAACAATGTAAGAATGATAAGAATTCTCAAGAATGACATACCCAATAAGAGAAAACATAACTTTCTTATCAACACAACTTACTCTTAATATGAAGATAAATACTGCCAATGATAACCAAAAGGTTTAACCACAGACTCACTCCTACCACTAATATTCAGTAACCTCAATCAAGATGGAACAGTTTGAAGACTCAAATTCAAATACACTTAACACACAGAATTTGCCCCAGATATATTGACAATACATTATAGACATGATATCAGAATTTATGAACCACACAAACAAACAACAACAAGTTCAAAAAACAAAAAAGTAAGAATTCAGGAGAATAATAAACATGAAAGAATGTAATATTTACTATCTGCAACAGCTCCCTCTACCAAGGAAGAAGAAACAAAAAGTTGGAATTGTATGAAAATAATGAAGAAAGAACCACACACAAGAAAAAAATTATAAAAAAAATCTTCTACATCCATCTAAAAGATAGAATATTTAGTTTACCTTCAAGTTTAAATAATACACCAGTTTTTTAACAAGGAGATCCAGGATCAAATCCCAGCCCCTATCATCACAAATAGTCCCTTAGGACTTCTTTGAAAGAAATAGCAGATTATTAGCTGAAACACAGGATACAAATTAGTAAGTAGTCAGTTTCTACTAATAAACAAATTTGTAATCAGTGAATAATCACTCACAATTGTATAGGCTGTTACCATGATGGTGATAAATATACACATTGCATAACTATTTCATATTATTTACACAAACATTTCATATACTGTTATAAATTTTTAATAATAAAGTACAGATCTTTATGTACATTTCATATAACTAATAAACAAAACCACTCACCAAATATATGTACATATTCATAAATGTGTATATTCAATCCAACCCAAGAAGAAAACTTACGTAGTCAGTCTCATTTGAGAAGATTCCCTGCTTGACATGTCATGTGACAGTGATTCAGATAACGTCCACCTTGATTTTTGATTGCTGAGAGGTACAAAATTAAGCCATAGTTTGCAGATTTGTATTGTGGCCAAATTTCCTTCTGGAAACTCCATCTAATGTAAGAAAACAATAAATAGAATGTTCAGAAAGGGTGGAGATTCAAAGAATTTTATTTGAAACATTTATTTGTATGAAAATTACCTTAATGAAATAGAAAGTGGATAAAACAGTATATATAATTAACTGAAAGGCAAAGCAAAGTATCATGTTATTCAGTTAAAGTAGACCTATACAGTTATAAAAAACCACAGTTAAATTTTAGTCAGTCAGTAGTCAGTTAAATTTTGTTACATGGTTGTTTATTAGTAACTTAGCTTATCAATGCTGAAAAGAAAGTGTTAGCTAGTGAAAATTGAAAATAGCACAGTAAGAGTATAGAAAATGGTAATTTGGAACTATGGGAGGAATACTTTCTGATAACAACTGTTCTACATATTGACCCAGTAAGTGAACTCTTGTCTACAAAATAGTAGTTAAGGCAGACCACAGTGCTAGTTCTTCAGATTTGTAAGTGTAGAGTTAGAATTTTATCCTAATTTTTAAAAATAACTTAACAACAAGTCCTTTCAATATCATTATAGATTAAATCAAGGATCTGAGAGATTAGTTAACAATCAAATTAAAAGATGGCACATCTACAGCAACAAGCTGCCTCAGCTTTTCATTACAACTGAAAATTTTTAACATCCATGAAATAAATTCAAAGTTAGAATTCTGATATAAAATTAAAAACTAATTCACAAATAGTGCAAGAAAGAAATGTCACTGAGCAAGGGAAAGAAAAACAGATGAATGGCATAACAAAACTAAGAATGCTTTAAAAAATTAGGATAACTAAGTAGGGGGAAAACAATGAAACTCTTACACAAACAAAGCAAAAACGACAAAGTTATTCTGAAATACAAGCTACCCCAATGCTTTTCCTTTATGTTGAATGGGTACATCAGAAAGCATCTTACAGCAAAAAGAGAACACCCCTATTCAAAATTTACTTAAACAAAATGACTAGGCCAATTAGATTTATATGAGTTTAAGAATAAATTATTTTTCTGTAAGTATTTTTAAAATTTCTTTCCTATCTAAATTTTATAAGGTAATAATTAAGAGAAATTGTTGTTTAATTAAGATGGCCTTTAATTTTCTTCTTAAATGTGAAAGGGTTAAACAAATGATGCTAAATAACTAAACTGTAGTTTTTGTTATTCAACTGAAGTTTATTAAACTTTAATACAGGATTTAAAAAACAAGCTTTATATTTACCTTATGACAACACTTACGACACACTATTTGTTCACATAGTCTACACTTCGCTTTTCGTAAGCCCAAAATGGAAAATTTTGTTCTTCTGCACATAAAGCATATCTGAAATAAAATCATATAGCAATGAGGAAAATTGTTAATTTACTACATAACATAAATAGATGTTGAAAATAATTATGAAATATACCCAATCAGGCAAGATTATCTACTAAGTACCAGACTAATAGAGACTGCACAATAATTATCATGAATATTTTAGTAGAGGAACGTAACTTGGTCTTGATTCTAAGAAATATAACTTAGATTTACCATAGGGATATTAATATTCATAATAAATTATTTATGATTTAATCTTCTTCAAAATTTTGCTTATTTTCCCTCTAACTTATACAACAAAACTTATGTTTCATAGTTTAGATTGATTTTTCATAAGTTTTATTGATTTTTAAATGATTAAAAATTACATATTAACTAATTAACTATCATGTCTTCACCTTGCCCTCTGCTACTTCTTTATACAAGGGTTGGTTCACTAATAAGCAGTCCAGGTCTATCTTGGTTAGTACTTTTCGAATGTGGATTACCTCTCCGAGAGTCAATAAAGCATGCTTCCTTTGTGGTGAGCAACTGCAGCTGTAACTTTCTTTTTCCAATGATGATAATTCCAAACCTTGTTTTTAAATGCAATACTTACTGTTATACTTTTATTGAAAATAATACTTTGTAATTAAAAACAATATAACATAAAACTTATTAAAGACAACAAAGAGTTTGTTAGTAATCTAATCTGTCTCATCCATTAAATAAACCTAGAAGTCAGCTCTTATCATTCAAACTTTTATCAAGCTATCCCTTAAAATTACCTGTTTCATGAAATCTGAAGACAACCGCTTCCAAAGGCTAATTACCCTGTTAGAAAATGCAAAATATCTTAAAATTTAAACTTTATATTTGTGCCCTCTATACCTCTCATTTTCACCAGCAAGCATGAAAAAGAATGATGCATCAACATTATAAATTTGTTTAAAAATATTAAATATCTCAGTCAAATCCCCTCTAACTCTTCTTTTTTTTCAAGAACAGTTTCAATGATTTTTAACCTATCCTATTCTTTTCATCCCAAAAATCATCCTAATAGCCCTCCTCTAAACCCTTTCTAACAGTTCAGTATCTTTCCTAAGGTAATTAGAGAGCCCAGACATTAACTCTACAAGACGTAGTTTCAGTTTTGTCTGCTGGCATATATAAGCTTTAATACATAAGGGAACAATTATAATTTAGCATTCCCTGTTAATTACTGGTATAATACAAGATAAAATTATACATTTCTAGAGGATCACATTCATTAAAAGGAGTCTCTCTTTTTGGCATTTAAGGATAGGATATTTACATATAAAAACATAAATTTTGTTCTTTGAAAAGTTACTAATCTTGAATATTTTTATGTAAGTTCAATTACTCTTATTTCTATAAACCAATAGGAGGTAAATACGTTTTAAAATAAAAAGGTAACATGAACTAAAGTTTCTGAAGACAAATATGAAATGGCATAACAGTATGACATAAGAACTAGTGAACTACTAATTCATGTTTCTTGCTACAAGTATATTATTGTTTACTGCATATATTATACATTACACTATGTAATAAAATTTCTACCTTTCTTGTTCCTGAGCAGAAAGTGTTATTTCCCAATTGCTTATGCCTAAAATAAATGGAAAAGACCCATTTTTCTCTTCAAACCTTGTTTTTGTGACCTAGGAGCATATAACAAAAACATGATGGCAGACTATATTTGTAGGCTCATACTTGAAAGTGATTTACATTACAGTCCTAAATCTCTAAAAACTACTCACTTCTAAACATTTTTGTATAACTTTAGTATAAATACATGCAAATCTTGATTCATATATTGTTTTATTCAGCCCTTATGTAAATGAAAATGTGCAAATTTGTCCATTTTTACATAGAAAATAGGTTAATTTCTAAATTTCATTATCCAGGTCACAGAAGCAAAGTTTGAAGGGAATAATGGCCATTTTCTGTAATTTTACAACATAAGCAATTAAGAAATAGCACATACTATCCAGGAATGAAATTTGTGTTACATAGCGTTATCAAACAGCATGAACACAGCCACGTTGGCATCAGGGAATTAATAAGCTAAATAGATACACATTACTAATAACCAAAAAAGTAAATTAATTTATATCCAGGAAACTCATGAAAGAAAGTTTGCAATATACACTGAACTTAGATATACCTGTGATGACAGAGGATGGAAACAAGTATGCTATTTGCTTCATGAATTGCTGCAAGGTTTCGGATTTAAAAGAAGTGCAGTGGGAGGACTGTGGAGAAGTGCAGCTGAATCAGGTTTATGGTTAAAGTATGTTCAGAAGAGCAGGTAGACTACAGAGGAATTGAAGAAAGCACTGTCTGGAAAGTAGAGAAAAACTACCAGCAGGAGACACAGTACACTGCTGGTTCACCACCCTGAGGAAGTGCTTAGTTTTAAATGGTTGACACTTCCATTAACAAGTGGCACACAGCTGATGATCAAGCTAGTGTTAGCAATAAAAGCAACTAAAACCTTTAATTTTTGTGTATTAAATTTTAATATGTAGAAAAAATCCTTAATAGATTGATCAAGCTCTTCCATTATTCTAATTAATTCAGTAGCTACACTAAGGAGCAGGGAAGGTCTGACATTAAAAACAACCCTGTTAGGAAACCTGCCCCACAGAACCAGAGCTAGTGTGCCAAGGTTGGTTCTGCTAGCTTTTGAGTGAAGGTATGAAAACATATATTTAAAAAATTACAATTTAGGACCTTGATGAAGTTGGAGGACATATAATTCAATGCTAGGTTTGATCTTGGCAACCCTGCAGATGCACTCATAGACCCAATTCATACCTTGGAGTTATTCTTGATACATTTTAGCCCTCTTGATATTCCAAGTAAATAACAGTATGGAAGTTATACCACAGTCTGCTTGCTAAGTTTTGTTTGTAAATGTTATATATCCATGTAAAATTGAGTCAACCTTTAAACTTTGGATAGATTCATTTAATAACTATAAATATAATCAAAGTATTAATCACAAAGTAATACTAAATCTCCTACTAATTGAGTCATGTCATTAAAAGAGAATAATGAGATAGATATAAAATAGAATACAAAATGAGCACTTGGTATCACAATAAAACCCTGTTACTTAAGTGGGACAATCCTTTTAACCAGAATTCTGTATCCAACTGTTGTAGTTGAATCCATGTTACAGACTACTTTCCACACACAAAAAAATTCTAATCTGTAGCATTACAGTATTTGTTCTGAATTTATTCTTTGTTCTGCATATGTGCATGTTTCAGATAATTGTCACCAGGTTGATTTAATTCTAGTTTCTTCTGTTCTTGAGCAGACAATACCTGCTTTGTCCAAAGGGGCAGTGAAGCATTACTGCGATACTCATATTGTACAAGGCCATCAAAAGCAGTATTTTTGAATGGTTATTCAATTGATATCCAGAGGTTTCATATACAGAAATATTTTCTCAGTATATTCCAAGCAAAATATACATCTAATGTAACATTTCTAAGTTAAATTCCCCTCCAAGACTTACAGAGAGTAGAAAAGGTACCATCAAATTAAAAAAGGCATTCAATAATACCACTTCACTATAACAACACTTAACTACAATACTACCATTTAACTACAACATACTACAGTAATACCACTTAACTACAACATACGACAATACTACCACTTAACTACAACATACTTTAGTAATACCATTCCACTATGACATACTACAATAATAATACTAACTACAACATACTACAATAATACCATTCCATTACGACACACTACAATAATACCACTAACTACAACATACTACAATAACAATAATACCACTCAACTACAACATACTATAATACTACCACTTAACTACAACACACTGCAATAATACCATTCCACTATGACATACTACAATAATACCATTTCACTATGACATACTACAATAATAACACTTAACTACAACATACTACAATAATACCATTTAACTACAATATATTACAATAATACCATTCCACTACGACATACTACAATAATATCACTCCATTACAACGTACCACAATAATACCACTCCACTACAACGTACTACAATAATACCACTCCACTACAACATACTACAATACTACCACTTAACTACAGCATACTACAATAACACCATTCCTCTATAACATACTACAATACTACCATTTAACTACAACATACAACAATAATACCATTCCTCTATGACATACTACAATAATAGCACTTAACTAGAACATACTACAATAATAATAATACCACTCAACTACAACTTACTACAATACTACCACTTAACTACAACATACTGCAATAAAACTATTCCACTATGACATACTACTATAATAACACTTAACTACAATATACTACAATAATACCATTACACTACGACATACTACAATAATAATACTTAACTACAACATACTACAATAATTTCACTCCACTACAACATACTACAATAACACCATTTCACTACAACAATACCACATAACTGTGACACACTACAATAATACCATTTCACAATGACATACTACAATAATACCACTTAACTACATTATACTACAAAATAATACCACTTATCTACAAACTAAGTTTCTACTATTAAGTCACATGAAGTAACAAATGGAACAAAAAGTTATTTAGAAACTTACTTGATTTCCACCGTTTACTTGGTGAATTATACTGGCTTGAAACACACTCAATTGTTTTCCTGGTAGGTGTTGCCAGCAAGGTATAATCTTCATCATCACCTCCTTCCACCATATTCTACAAATTTTTAAAAAGTCACACTCAAAATATTATTATCATACTGCAATCTATATGTTCCTTCATGGCTCTCTTTGATTTTGTCAGAAAATGTGAAACAGGATTAAATTAGATTTTGCTTTTCACCTATGAGTGTATGAATGTTGCTAAATCATTCACAATAACTTATGTGCAGTTAAATTAATGCTATCACTGAATCAATCATCTTTCTTTGTTATTAACATCACCAAAATAACTATGACATGTCATATGTAGTTATTATTTATAACTAAACTGATTAGACCTCATGAATCATTAACTGTTCTCAGTGAATCTGTTATACCTTTTGTATAATTATTACTTTACCTAATTTTTCACATTTTGAGTATAAATTGGTGATTTGCAAGTATCCCATATCTTATTCTCCTATAGCAAATACTATATTCATTTTTCTAAAGTTCTACTTCAAAACACCCTAAGTCTGTTAGAGATAATGTTCTAAATGCAGCCTTAGCTCCAATCATGGAATTTGCCTATTGTTTCATGGGGCAGATGTACTGTGTCCTGTTTTATGTTCCATATGTGGGGCTTTTCTATCTCAAGGAATAGATATTTTTGAATCTTTGCAGCTAATTTTCTGTTTGGTCATACATAGAAAGAAGGTGATTTTAAATGTGCCTTTTGACAGTGATAGATTCAAACATTTATTTCTAAGTTGCTAGCGAACCCTGTCATTATTTCACTGTTTCTCCCAGTGCATAGATTATCATGAAATTTCATAAAATTTATCCTTTTATAAGTACAGTTTTCTTTTATTGAGTTCTATATATGTATAAACATATTTCAAATAAGTGGATCTGTTAGTCTTCAATGAAAAATAAAGATCCAAATGGCACTGTGACTAAGATGATGATGAAGGACTGTGTCCACCAATGCAGATACCACGATGGATAAACTAAGAAAAAAAATGAACTAATAATTGTGATAAGAGTATCTTTAGCTGTAAATGCAGACATTTTTATTTTTCATATTATTATAGAGAAATTATAGAATTTCCTAGTAGTTGAAAGAGACCATGGATTAAAGGAACCTGAAAACTACAAGATTCTCCACCTATCAGTTTTATATAATCTTTTATGGTTCTAATGAAATTGTAGTTAAACTTGTATGTCTTAAACACTAATGTTTTCAGATTTTGAACATTAGTGAAATAATTTAGTGTTACCCAGAGAATAAAAGAGTTCTTAACTTACTTACATTTTATATAAACATCAATTTCATATGAATTATCTCCTACAAAAATTGTGTTAATTAGAACTCAGAACTGTTGTATCCATAACTGGAACAACTAACTTTAAAATTAAGTTCTATTATCTTTAATTAAACTTAGAACTGTAATTAAAACCTAGTATTAAAGTCAATTAACTAAATTATTATTAATTTATCAAGTATATCACATTATTTTTTGCAGAGTTTAACAAAAGTGATGTAAAAATGATTTAACTGTTTTGCTTTGTAAGAAATAAAACACAGATAAAATATAAAGTAACTCCTAAGTAATTAATTTATTGTCGACATGTGAGGTTTTTTCTATAATTGTAAAGAATACTGTTTTTATCACTGCTTTATTTTTCTTCTGAATATGTGGTTATAACCATTACGATAGATTAGATAGAAATGTACCTACGTATTATATCTCACCTAGCTTAGTGGACAATCCTTAAGCTAATATCAGGAAAATCCCTGAAGGTAGAAATATACAAAGATATACTGATATAAGTTCCATGGTGTATTAAAGTACCATAAAATGAATTCTTTATTCTGAATATGTCCAAGTTTAACATAATGAGTTTGAGAAAATCATTAAAGTGATCAATGTTTCTCTGTTTTTCTTCAGAATGAATAATATCTGTTACTGACTTGGAAGGGACTGCTCCATCAAACATGTTTGTAAGGATATTGGCAGTAGCATCCTTCAAGTTGTTCAGGCAAAATCTAGAGATTATGGCCCTACCTATGTTGTGACCAGAATAACTAGTCATGTAGGTAATGCAAGCCACTCTGGATAAATACAATATTCCTGATGAATTAAGGAACATTGTATTCAGTCAGTCTGATATAGAACACAGTTTAAATAGTACTATGTGGCACTCCATCTTCAACAGTCAGTCCTGTGATCTAAAAATAATGTTATCCTGTGCAAGTTAGAGCAAATACACATACTGCATTTGTTTTTGGTGTTCAATAAAGACTGTTCATTTTGTAAAATATTTTGTTTCTAGTCTTGTTACTAAGTTAGAAAGAGATTTAGTACCATTCTGTAAGCAATATCTTGAGTAAATCTCCTATTATCTTGTAGATCTATCAGATATAGATCTAAAGTTAAACCTCTTATACTTCGTAAAGTGATGTAATATTTTACAGATAATTTTACTGTATTTATGAAACATAACATAGTTACCTTTAAGAAATAAAAAATCCAACTTACACTGAATCCAAACCAACTTCTTGGTCTTCCACAAGTTCTGCTCCTTAAATTTGAGCTGGTGTCATACATTTCTTTTCTGAATTGTTCAACTATGAGATAGAGAACCTCGTCTCATTCTGAATTAAGACTTTTGATAATTATTCACTTTAGCATTTAAAATACAAAACCTTTCCACTTCTGTAAGAAAAATATGATTCATTTTAACCTTAAAACCTTTTTATCTTATGAATGATAAGGTTTTGAAGACATGCAATTAAAATACTTAATATAATTTTTTCCCTTTGAATTGAAACATAAAGATTTAAATTATCTTGTTGCATTGCAAATAACGTTTTAAATAGCTCATTTTAATAGTTCTGGTTCACTGTGTAGAATCATAAATCCTTGAAATAAACACTATAAACGATGTGGATAAAGCTATAAAACACACGCAAAATATTCTGTTTATCCCATATCTGCTCTATAATCATTTCTCTAATATATTTGTTTTGGACATGATTTTAAAGTCAAACAGTTTATAAATACTTTCCTGACCAGGATTTTTACTTGGGTTAGTAAACATTGGTGGTTAAAATATATATGTAGATAACATAATTCTTTAAAATTGTATTTAATGCTGAAACCATTCGAGTCACATAGTTGTTTAACATTACAAGCAATAATTAGAACAACAGTAAAGAGAGATTCAAACCTATATCTTGTTTTGGACGAGTTGGCGTTATTTTCAGTTTTGGTGGCTCTCGTATGGAAGCCATGAGCTTTTCATGTGGACTGGTTATTTTTGGTACTGTAATGTATAACTTTCTTCTGCTAACCTGTAAAAAAATCTGAAATCTAAAACTAAAATATCAATAACTAAATTGTAAATGTGATGTGTCCAAAATATAAACAAACAATGAAATTAGTACCTACAAGGTTTAAAGATTGTGCTTACAGAGTTTAAACAGAAAATAATAAATCAGTAATAATTAATTTTAAATGTAATTTTTCTAAGATATATATTTAAATGACATGTTATGATCCATGTTTTATAGATGATGTATCTGATAAATGCATTAAGAAAAAAAAAAACAGAATCAAAATATTTTTAAACTAGTGCATAGGTACACACATTAAAAAGTAAATGACAGACATTGTTCAATGGCTTGGCATGGCTAAGTGGTTATGGCACTCAACTTGCAATATGAAAGTCATGAGTTCAAATCTGTGTCCCACCAAACATGCTTGCCTTTTCATCTATAGGGATGTTATAATGTGATGGTCAATATTGCTATTTGTTGATAAAAGAGTGGCCCAAGAGTTGGTGGTGATGACTAGTTGCCTTCCCTCTAGTCTTTCATTACTAAACTAGGAACAGTTAACACAGATAGCTTTTGCAGAGCTTTTCACAAACTTCCCAATAAATCAATGTTCAAAGGTTTTTAAGCTCTGCTTATAAAAAAACAAATAAAAATACTTGTTGACTTTAAAGTCTGAAATATATATAGCATTAAATAAAAACAAAGATGCAATATTTGAACATTCTTGATGCTATTTTGTAAAAATGTGATGACACTAATGTGGGTTAAGATTGTATTATAAAGTTTAATAGTTACTAAGAAATAATTTATACTCACAGAAGTTTATAGCATTAAAAAAATATAAATATGAACTACAAACAAACAACCAGTACTCGCAGAAATTAATTGGGAGTACTTCAAATGTTGATTAATAAGTTGATATCTATTCACTAAAATGATATAATTTTAAAATTAGTTTAAATATAGTTACTACTCACAGGTTTTAAGGGTGGTTTGGAGCGGATGAGTTCAAGTATTATGTCATGAGGATCTTTTTTCCTACTGTGAACAGTTTTTTCATTTACCTAGCAAAAAGTATAAACCAGTTCTGAATATAAATATGTACAAAACAATTTAAAACATCTCAATGTATATGTGCTACAGATAACAACAATAACCTTTAAAACTAAAAGACTTCTGATAAATATTCAACATGAATGAATCTAGGAAGAGATTTAACTACCTGAGATGAATTGAGAAAAAACAACATATTAATAGCACAAATAGTGATCTACCCCATGAACAAGTCATTTCTACAGACCTTGTACTCGTGTTGTAAAAAACGTGTTTAATGACAGATGTATCTCCTGCCCCTGTTGTAATAAAAATGGACAGAAAAAAAAGCAATGTGCTTGTATCAAGTTTTGCACAAAAATGGTAAAAGAGGAACAGAAATCCTTGAAATGTTAAGAACTGCCTTTAATGATGACTGCTTAAGTAAGGCTGCCATTTATTAGTGAATAAAACACTTCCAAAAATCAAAATTAAGTTGAAAGGAAAGAGATTTGATGACATTCCAACCATCCATAACAATGTGAAAGCAGAACTTAGTTACATAACAGTTGAAGACTTCCAGCATTGCTTTTGAAAAAAGTAGAAACACTGGGACAATTGTGTATTAGCTGGAAGAGATTACTTTGAAGGTGATAACATATAATACTGATGTAAGTACATTATTATTCAGAATAAAAGAGAAGTTTTAGAAGTTTTTGATCACACCTCACTATTATAAGATTAAAGTGCAGGGAAACTAAAGTAATTATTCGTTATGCAGACACAGCATTTGTTATCTTCAACAAACTTGATATTATTGAACTGAATGAATATAATTTAATATCAGATCATGAAACATGACAGAATCAATAAAATATGGATTACAACACAAATAAAGAAAAATTCAGAAAAAGGATATAATCAAACATTTGACAAAAGTATTGATATATATTAAAACATAGGATAAGTAATTGGATATAATACATTATGGTCATTCCATGTCAAATCATCCAGATTTTGGAAAATTTTCCAGGTGACCCCCTCAGAATGTCTTGAAAAAAATTCACATGTGCTCATCTACCCATATAATGAAAAACTGCAAACACTAGATCAATATCTCTAATAGTTTCTGGTTTACAGCTCTGTACAATTTTGAAAAAAATTATGAATCCCATTGAAATATTCTAATCAGCCTTTACCATATATTCTTACATCTCTGAACATGATCTTCAAAAAAATCAAGGTTATGAAAAATAATAAATTAACAGGAAGCCTAAATAAAATAATTGATTTATTTGAATTACACATTTGTAAAAAAAACCCAAAAAACACTGGTTGTTTGGGATTGTTGAGATCTTATTTCTGCAGTTAGTGTAGGAAACCATGGTCCTATTGATTGCTTCAGTTTTACTCAATTAATGTTTTACACAAAAATTCACTTCTGGTAAATACTTTCATTTCAACTGAATATATAAATGCAACAAAGCTCAATGGGGAAAAGCACCAAAAGTATTTGTCTATTTCTCAGCAAGTTGATATTAGTTTAACTTCAGATAAACAATACATCTGCAATATTTATTTAATTAATTATCACATACTGTATGACCTGTGACGTTTTTTCTTACATCATCCTGAAACATTAGAAATCTGTCCAAACACATTTGGTTACATTGCACAAGAATGACTAGATTCTTTTAATAATTGAAGAGGCTGGTGGCTTAAGCAAGCCTTCAATTGCCTATAAATAATCAAATTTTAAGTGTCTCTGATATGTACCTTGGGCAAAGGACCACATTCAGGGCATTCAGTTCTTTCTTGTCAATCAGGAATCAGTCCTGCAGAATTGTGTAAAGTTTGATCTACTTGAGTGCTTTGAAAAATGCAAAACTGTGGCAGGTATCAGGTCACATCATAACTTTATTCTACCAACAAATTGTATATGAGAAGGCTATCAGATGATGATGTGTACACAGTTGTAACTGTTGGTAGTAGCAGTGAAAGTGATGCTGCAGCAGCTCAAATAGAGTCTAATGATAACAATGACAATTATCAGCCAGGGAAATATGTGGCATGCATATACAATCATGAATGGTATGTGGGAAACATAAAAGATAGATCAGATAAACATTCCGATGTGTTGGTGTAATTTATGAAGAAATCAAGAAACGAACTCTTCTCATGGCCTGCAAGGTCACATAAAGATGAAAGCTGGATTCCTTTCCAACATATTCTTTGTCTGATAAGTGCACCTACTGTGCAAGGCAGTAGTGCTCACCACTATGTTCTAAGTCAAAGTGATCTCAATATAATCAAACTCAAATTTCAGGAATTTATTCAAGCTGTCTCAACAAATAAACAAATGTTTATTTGATGTTGTTCAGACTAATTTATTGCCAAAGCAGTTTTTGAAACATTTCATTTTCATGATTATTTCAGTTTGGCGTGACTATAATCTTTCTCAGTTGAAAATGAGAAAATGAAATATATAAATAAGGCAGCTATGCACATGTATATACACAATGTTTCGTTAAAATATTTCCATATAAATAATGAAGGAAAAAACAAAAATGAAAGAATAATTTTCAATAAATATTTACAAAATTCACATCAATATTAATCCTTAAACAGCATCAATTGATGATAATTGCCATTTAAGGGTAAATAATGGGACTTCTGAATGGGTACTTGGTACAAACCTATCCATGAAAGTGGACTTTGGGTTTTACATCCAGAATCTACTTCACTGGTTTGGAGGTGAAGAAGCTAATATCTAGCTAATATCACTATATATCATCACATATTCTAATAGCTTACAGCAAGCTGTCTCCAGCTGGTGCAGAAATTACTTCACGATTGTCTTGGGTTAATGTTTGAAGCTACTGATCAGTAGCTTCAGTATAGTAAATTATTGCCATCTAGGAGCTGTCAACTTGGGATGTTTTTCAAAAATCATAAAATATATAATTATTGACAGAATTTAGCTAACCTAACATTTTCTAGCTAAAATTATCATAAGTTAGAAATAATATTTGTGCTGTTATTAGAGTATACTTTACATACATTCTGATAAATCATAATTCCCTCACTGTATGTGCAGAAGTTATATGGCTTTCAACTTTTCTGGAAAAGATTATGAGCTATTTTCCATAGAGTTGTAAAAATTAAGCTAGATCAGGTAAGTGATTCTTGGAACACATATTAAATGTTTTATTTCTAGCAAAATCACTCAGTAGTTCAGAGGGTTGCATCAGCCTTGTTGAATGAACAGCTACCATCTGATGTCTTATGTAAGTTTATTGCAGTGACAATCTGTTCATTAGCTGGGAAAGTAAGGACTGTTAAGACCTTTGGACCCATTAATCTTTCATCAATAGATTGTCTTAATCAAGTAGTATTCATACAACACAGTTAAGACATTATAACTTACAATACCATTTTATTGCTCAGAAATACTATGCTTAGGTTATATGTAAGGCAAAGCAGGTTGGTTGGTTGGAGTTATGAGATCAGTTCAATGGGAAAAGGAATTTTCTGAAATACATGATTTACATTTGAATACAGTACAGGCTCACTTGTTTGCAGGTGCTATTAACTCAACTGTATTGAACAATGATTAGAAAGTAAAGGGGGCTACAACAATGAAAAGAAAGTAAGATGTATAGAGCAGTATAGTGTGGGAACAACGTAGTTTTAATGTTACGTTAAACATTAATATAATGCTATAAATTAAAGAAATAAAATGAAAGACTGCTAGCTGTGAGGTGGATACTACTGATTTATTAAGAGATTTGGATTATTTGATGAGCTGGGTGAATAAATGGCAGATGACTTTATTATAATAAATGCAAGGTAATGCATATGGAATATCACAAGTATAATATTGAAGAAAATAACCTTGAAAGTGCCATGAAAGAAAAATATCTTGGTTTTCTGGTTGATTTATCTCTTAAGGCATTCAAACAATGTGTTTTGCTAGTGGTAGGACAACTAACATCTTAGGTTGTATCAACAAAAATATTTAATACAAGTCTAAAAAATGTTATAGTATCATTAGTTAAGTCACACTTGGAGTTTTGCACTCAGCTGTGAGCTCCTAACCTCAGAAGGTACATTGAATTGTTGGAAAAGGTTCACAGGATGTTACTAAGATGATTCCTTGAATGGAAAGGTTAACATATTAATGCTAGGTAAAGACTGCTGAAGAGTTAGAAAGGATCTGATTAGTGCATTATCTTTTTTCATATTTAATGATGAGAATGATAGAAACAGGAAACAAAAATATAAATTTCAGCAGCTTCTTTTTTTCTAACAGAGTGGTTGGTTTTGGAACATGTCACCTTCAGATGTTGTGCATGCAGTTAATTTAAAGTACTTTTGAAAAAAAGACTGATAACTATTTGAATGATAAGGGCTGTTTTAAGATTTTATTTACAGTATCTGCATTCAGGAAATGTGAGCACACAACCAGTATATGCAATAACACATTCTTCTCCATCCTACTTCTCAGCCACAAACTTGAATGTGTGACAAAACACTAAGACATCATTAACATACATCAGGCATTTTTTTCCAATTGCTGCCCTTTCAGTATAAGACCCCTTAGCTTCTCAAAAGTGGTGGGCTCATTACACAGATCAAATGCCATTCATGCTAAAAGTAGTCTCAGGTCAGCTTGTGTCATATAGCATGACTTGGCAATATCTGGATACCACATTTAACATATTAAACCAATGGATTCCTTTCAGCATATCCATATATTCATCTGTAATGAAAAGGTATCAATGTGAGTTATCGCATTCACCCATTAATATCAATGCAAAACCTGATCATACCTTTCTTTTTCTGACCATCACTATCAGAGGCAGCCAAGCACTCTCTAAAGGTTGTATAATCTCATCTTGTATTTCAGATCTGGCTAAATCCTTAATGCTCTAGGAATGCCTTTGCAGCAACTGTTTAGTATAAAATCCATCACTTGTCTCTATGTAATGTTGTATGACTGTTGTTTGGCCCAACTGATCACTTTGTCTCATAAGTTCACTGACCAACTAGTCACTGAATTACTGCCACTGCATTACGCATAGACTGTATATACAATTCTTAACTAGTGATCTCAGTAGTGTTGACATCTGTGTATTTACTTTTGAACCCAGAATAATGGATGAAAGTCAAACCATTAGCATGGGTTACTTCCATTTTGTCTATTGTGTCAATGACTGTTTCAACTAGATAATTAATAATTCATATCAATGGAACAACACTTGGATTTCATCCTCATCAGCCAATGCTGCTTACTCTGTGAACAGGTGAAAGACCAGTTTATGTATGAGCCCAATAACTATATTAGTTGGTACCAATACAGTAAGCTTTCTCTGAAATAAGTCATGAAGCACCATTTGTGTATTTCATCTCCCACATACACTTGTGCAATCCAACGTTATTAGGCTTTTTTTGGTTGAAATTGAATAAGTATTCCATGAAACATCAGTTCACTTACCATACATAGTTGGTGATTGACATCTCTATTTACCAAGACAAACAAACATTGGTATTCCTCTTCCAAATCTTGAATTTGGCCTGATGAAGTGTTCCACCAGGTTGAACATCCAGCAGAACTCAGTAATGACTGTCTCACAGTCCCATAGTTGCTCTTCATTTAAATGCTCGACACATTCCTGAAATGTTTCAAAATAATCCAAATCCTCCTTCATTATATCTTTGAAAGCTGGTGGAGTGACCTGTTCCACCTCATTCATGGGAAAATTGTGATCATCACTAGACAACCTCATTTCCAGCCATCATCTGACTGTGATGTCCTTCATATCATAAGTATAGTATTGTAGGAGCTCTTATGAACCCACATACTCTGATTAGTAGTTTTGTTCTAAAGTGGCAAAATAATTAGGTGCACTTTGCAGCTCATCCATCAGTTATATTTGACCCTGGTTCATCTGTGATCCATGACTATTTAGGCAGTATACATCTCAGCTTGGAGAGGCTCACCACTCTGTCATGTGGCTGAATTGGTACCTCCAGTCACTTTCCAATGTTCTTGAGCAACTTTGATAAGAACTGAGGTTGAATCACTCTGATTGGCATAAACCATGGAGTCCTATACAATCCACCTTGATTGATTTAAAACTCAAAACACACCACCACAAGAATCTTCAATGCTTTGTTTTTCCCTCACTCTGAAACTGATCCTTGGGATAAGAGCATGGACATAAATTCTGGGACTCCTGAACATCGGCAGTTCTTCTTTCTGAATCCTTAGCTGTAGAAGACAAAAGTCATAAATCTTTACAGCATTGGCAAAAGTATAATGCTCAGGAGAGGATTTCTTCTAACTCCAAATACTCTCTTTAAGAATCAACTACCCTTAGTGACTAATGCTTTCTCTTGATACAAAGACTTTCCAACTGTGGAAAATGCTACTTCCCTTAACCAAGAAGCTTTTTTAAGTTTAATATCAAAGTGTTTAAGTAAAAGGCAGTACACATTTCAGTAGAAACAGTGAATGACACTACACAATATCCTATGGTCAAGGTACCAATATTTTATCTTTTCTATCTACTAAGTTGTATATCCTGATCAAACTTAATTAATCTTAGAAGAAAAATGGGATCAAAAATGTTTAATAAAATTAAATTTGATCAAGATATCAACTACAAAATGATTCTATGTCCCTGATTATCTGAGTTGTGAAAATGGATGAAAGAAAACATAACTGGACACAAAGTGAAACAAGAAATTGATAATCTTTATTTACTTTATACTGAAAACACAAACAAAGTGTGTGTAATTTCTCCTGACATTGAACAATCACTTCTTCTGGATTTTATATATTCGACTTTTCAGGCTGGATCCATGCACCAGATTGACTAAATCTTGTGTTCCTTACTTTACAAAAAACATTCCATTTACTATGTGTGACTAATTGTTTCTACATGGCTGGTAGTTTTGATTTGATGAGTTCATAACCTCTAGATATTACCTGAACTATCACTGAAGAACACTGCTGTTACATCATTACACAGTGTACAGAATTGAGTAGTGTCATCCACTGGCAGAACAGGTATTATACACTGAAGAATAACAATGAAACAAAGGCAGCTACAATGAAATCCAAGCTTTCTTGACTATATGTTATGTGAAACGTGCACAGATACAGAATAAATACTACAGTACTGAAAGAACACAGAAATGTATGAGATATTCATATATCACACATATATCAAATCAGAAACTGAATTCAATCAAATATTGAGTGAAATTATATCATATAGTAGATACAACATATTTTTATTATAATTAACTAACTTTTTAAAAAGAGAAAAGGATTAAATCATCATAAAAAAAAGAACAGAAGCAATTATAAAGAACATCACATAAATGAACATATCAACTGTCTTGTAAGGAAAACATATATTATCAATTTTAGGATATGAACCAAATGGTCAAAACTAATATTTATATTAAAACATCACCTAATAATTTCAGAAACAAAAGATACTTAAAAAACTGACTGAACAATTCAAATAAAATAAAACTATCCTACCTTAACTTTCTTTAGCTTGTACCGCTGAGTGCATATGTCTTCCAGCAACATTTCAAATGGAGTCAAATCATATTTTACAGGATGAAAGAGTAACTTAATCTTTTTCAGTTGAACACCTTGTTTCAATTCTTGTATAACATGCATCCATAATCTAGCCTAGACATAACATTTGGACAGAATCCTTTCAGTTAGTATTCTGAATTTTAAAAAATTTAAATGTACATTAGTCCAAAAGCAGAATATTAATTGAAAAGCAAAATTACAGGAAACATGTGTGATAACACTAAACTGTGCTTTCACAATGGTTTGCTTGCTCGAAGTTAAGTGCAAAGCAGCGCAATGGGCTGTCTGTGCTCTGCCTACCATGGGTATCAAAACTGAAATTCTAGTGCTGTAAGTCCAAAGACATACCTCTGTGCCACTGAGGGCTTCCATAATGAAACCTACATTTTGAAACTTTTGTTGCTTTGGTTGAGTGTACAATAATTCTGTTCTGCTTAAAATTATTGAACTGATCACTAACATAAAAATGTTGGTAGTTTTAAACATTAAAAGGGCAAATAGGAGCATTTAAAAATTGAGTTAGGGATCTGATATATTGGGTTGAGGAATAATTCGTGAGCGTTTTTTCAAGTTAAAAAAATATATTCATAAATGAAATGCTTTCGCAAAATATTTCATGTCATTTGGTAGATAATTTTTTGCTCTAATAGATGGTGTGTTTGATTTTCATATGTCTTTAATTTTTGCTTTCATTTTCAGCTCATTAAATGGACTGTCAAGTGGACAAAATCGAGCATTTTCGACACCATCTGCTTTTTGCATTTAATTTCTTGCAATTTCGTTTGAAACAATGCATACTATATACCTAGGTATTAAATGAAATAAAGTATCATAATAACTGTTTTGGGTGTAATGTGTTCATGCATTGAAGTATTGTATAGTCTTGCATGTAATGCTTGAATGAAATTATTTAAAAATGCTCACGAATTATTCCTCAACCTAATACATAAAAATCAGACCAGAAATCAGGTGCAGCTAAACAAGTCAAAAAGTAAAATTATTACATCAGAAAAAAGAAAAAACATATATTTAATAGATGTATTTATTTCATCCTATATTAACAAAAATTAATACCGATTCTGATACAAAATTAATAATTTATTATCATACAATATTATATTCATATAATTGATACAGATATTTAAATTATGACATTATTTAATAATAGTTAAATAACACAGACCTGCAGATTTAAACTTCATAAAAGTTATTCTGGTTTTAATGATGGATTTTCCATAATTCAGCTAAGCAGATTTTTATAATAACATTTTTTTTTCTATGATATAATGATTTTTTTTCAGAAATCAGGAAGAAAAATTCTTACTTAGTTCAAATTATTATTTCATTTACCACAATGAATAATTATTATTATTACATTTGGGTTTTAGTATAATTGATAAGACTCTCACATTATGATTGGTCTAGTGAAATGTATAGCAAGTGGTTGTCAACAATTTAAGCATAATAAAATGTGACCCGATTTAAATGATAATCATTCACTTATATAAAAATGTATATGACTTTTGTAAAAAATCTGTATGTGATAGAAAAAAATGGATATAATTTTTGGACTTAGCATGCAGGAATTACCATAGAACATGTAAAAATTGAAGAGAATAAAACCATCACAGGCCTGTGTAATTACTCTGATGCAAATAGTTGGTACATATGTATATCTTTTACTTTAGCTGTTACATATTTTAACAATTAAGATTATAATCTCTCTTAATAATTAAAGTACTGTACTGTTTTTTCTGGTGATAGTTAAATTATTACAATGTCTAAGAGTACTTTGGTCACTGCATTATTTTGTAGTACAGGGTACTTAAGTAACTATACTAAGGCAATTCTGATGTGATTTCTAACTGACTTAAATTTTAATAAGAATATGTACTTGTACCTAAGATTATGGTTTTAATTTTTTAAGCCATGAAATACTTATGTTGTTAAAATATATACATGCAAACCAGTTGTTTATATACGGTGGACTAATATTTTACAACATGGGACTTCAAATTCATAAAAACCCTATACTGGACTACCACTAATGAAGTATGGATGGAAGTGTTGAAATATTAATTCCATATTATCTTGAAAATACTTACCCAATTTTGAAGATGAAAATGTGCTGGCAATAGAGCCTTTCCTACTGTGTCAAAACTGTCACATCCGTTTCCCTGTTGATGGTAAATTTTGCAATTGAATAATTATCTTACAAGTTCAAATCTCAATTAACTTCAATTCCCTATTTATTCAACAAATCTGCTTTTATATTTCCATTTTTTCTCATTTTTGTTGTGCTTCAAAAATCCAAGTATTTATTTTTTTATTTTGAGTGGACTCATAAAAATATAATATACATATGATGATTTCCGGTGCTGTTATTTCACTACCTTTCTTTTTTGACAAAGATCTGGTTCTTAAAAATATTTTTACTGGTATCATATTTTGAAATTACCAGCATCACTTGTAATATAATACCATATTTACATTTGTCTATATTCACCAGCATTACTTATGCTGCCATGGTTGACTAGTCCTTGGTGGTATTACTCCACCCAGCACCTTATAGCTGTACGATTATTAACCTTCTTAGTTAGACTCCCAGTTTGTAAATTTTTGGTTCTTTCTAGCACCCCTTCTACCACAGTTATTACAAAAGGGTGGTTCTTACCATTTTTATATCATATCTTAAACTTTTATCTGCGTTATCTTTAACTTTCCTATCATGTTTACAAAAACATGCTTTTATTTAACCATCATATTTTTATTATACATGCTGCTTTGGTTCTTATCATTGATTCTAGCTTCTACTTTCACAAAATGTAATAACTAGTTCTTACTGGTCTTACTGCTATCTAAATTTACATTTATCTATTTGATAAGAAAGTAAATAAAAGATTAGTACTTAGTGTAACTTATGTGTAGAAACAGTCTTGTTCTTACGAGTACTATAATCATGTCATAATCACCATAATGTTAGTAAATATCTGATACATGTTATTTTAGATTTTAAGCACCATATTTTCAGATATTGCTTTTTACCAATTTATACTACTGTATACTCACTTGGTAATTCTTTATGGTAACATTCAGTAAACAGTGCTGTGCAAAAGTGTTATAACAAAGAATATTTTATCATTCTTTCCATTTCATAGGGCTAAGTCTTCCATGCCATTCCAGAATGTAAATTTCAACACTACAGTAATGCTTCACTGATCTCTGTTAACAACTGAATGAGCCAGGGTGAGAATACTTATCATTCAGTAGAATTTTCATATACTTCTACCAAGATTGTGCCATGAGGGTTTTGCTTGAATGAACATACTGATCAAATATAGGACCTAAAATAACTTTCATAATACCCCATTTGGTGTCTTAACTGTACAGAAAGAAGCTAGTATAAAGTACTGGTATATGATAGAAAAAAAATGCATTCAATAACACGTCACACATAAACCATGATAAAAAATACGTTTAACACTATATATTAAGTTTTCTTGTCATGTCATGGCCCAAAAAGCACAGAGTATTATTAGTAGAGCAGAGAGTTTTCATACGGGCTTTACCTGATGTTGGTTAGACTCTCTGACAAATTGCTGCAGACTTGAAATGCTTTCCAAACTCTATCAACTATACCCAAGATTGTGAGATCGAGACAAGCATATTGAAAATACAAATGGAAGTGGCAGAACACTGAAATCAATAACACTAATATTAAGAATCTTTCGTTTATGCAGCCTTCAAGACAGAAGGAAGATTGTCAGTGATATCAAGCGCCATAAACAACCATGTATCAAATGACAAAAAAGTGTCTAGATCTAGAGTATAAAAAAGACTCAACAAGAATGAAATATTTGGTAGTATAGCAGTTTAAAAAACCTTTAATTTGGTCTCCAACTTGTAATCCGAGGGTCACGGATTCGAATTCCCATCACACCAAATATTCTCGCCCTTTCAGCAGTGGAGGCATTATAATGTGACTGTCAATTCCACTATTTGTTGGTAAAAGAGTAGTCCAAGAGTTGGCAGTGGGTGGTGACGACTAGTTGCCTTCCCTCTAGTCTTACACTGCTAAATTAGGGAGGCTAGCACAGATAGTCCTCATGTAGCTTTGCGCAAAGTTAAAAAACAACAACTTAAATACCCTTTAAATCACTGGATGATACTTTATTGTAGGGCTCTTTACAGGTTTACACAGCTTGTAAAACACCATTGACATTTTACAGTAAGACTTCTTACATGGCTTGATTAACATTAGTACAACACTCTTTATATATTTTTTAATAAAGCACTCAGTGTCACAATGAAGAAAAAAAATGTATTACTCTACCTTTAGTCATTTTTGTGGAAACTATAGCAAAACCTTTTACTTAACTAGTGAAATATTTAAGGCTTCATACAACAAAATCCATTGAAGAACTTGAGAAATGTTTGAGTACTACTAATAACAACATTTCTTAAATACCTTTAAAAAGGCAATACAGAAATTTATTAAATCTCCTCACAAGAAAAATGTTTTACTAATTATGTAAGTAGTACCTCTGGTGCATAAATTCAAATATTATATATTGTTTACAAGAAAAACTGTGGTATTACATGCTCAAAAGTTTCACAAATTATGTAAATAATTGATACTGCACTACTTTAGAACTCTTTGTATGATTTATAAATCAAGTGAAGTTGGACATCAAAGTTATGTGCTTTAAACCAAGAGCTGCTGTTGGGGACACCATCAGATTTCAAATAATTTTATAAATTATTAATGTACGAAGCTTCTTGGGGAAGGCAATGAGTTTGTTGGTTTCGTGATCCTAGATAACATATGAGTACGAAATAAGAAAAACATGCTGAATGCAATTAATCCCACAATACTGACGTTTCGGCAGGAAAAACTAAAATTATTGAACGTATGGGTTTCACCGTCAATGAAAGATATGAAAGCAAGTTCGTACTTTAAAAATTGAAACAGATAACAGAATACTTTAATAAGAAAGGTCAAATATTTTATAACTTAGCTAACATAAACAACTATGTAGGTACCATACAAGAAAGATGAGGGGTCCACATCAGCAAGACGTTCTATCTGTTGTCATAGCTGAAATAGCTAGTTACAAATATTGTTATTCAAGTGTACTGAAATAATTTCTGTAAATTTCCATGATATTTTAGCATGTATATTGTTACGAAATTCTTACACTGACTTCATATATCACTAATGAATGTCAAACATTCCCTTCTGATAATCAACAGTAATTCATATTAATTAAAGATCCTACAAAATTTTACGGTCTCTCAATGGCGTGAAAATCACCGTTGTTAACCTGTTGACTGCCAAGTATTTCAGTAATACAACTCTAATGCTTCTTCATTTTGTAACCTTTTTCGTGACGCCATTTTGGATCGAATGTGAAACAATTTGTAAGTAAGTCAAACGCATGTAAGTTGCTGACATCTAGCGTTGAAGTTAGGTATTATTGAGAACGAATTAACTCGTCCTTGGCACTGTGTTACCGATCGGCTTGGACGAGTTATCTCGTCTACGGCACCGAACAGGTTAAAGATATGGTTCTAAACTTTAGAGCTATTCAGTTTCTCGATGTATCTTTCACTATGTGCATCGCTAAGATGATTTACAATGTCAGATAATATGATAATAGAAGGTAAGTTTGTTTGTTTTTTCATCTATGACTAGTGTAAGCTCTTCCAATATGATGGAGTAAACTGTAGACAGGGTGACGTTAGTGCAAGACGTCTATATCAGCTATCGGAAGGTCGTAATCTTTTTTATACAGGGAAAGGATGCATATTGCAAATTATGTCTCAAGCTAGCACGCGTGAATTTCTGTACGGCTCTTCTATGAATATACTATTAACAACGGTGATACAGTAACCAATACAAACTGGATAAAGATGGTTAGAATTACAAATGCATATGTGGAACTACAGTACGTGATCTAATAAACTGTGTGATAATCCATCTGACCATTTAAGTGCAACATCCACACAGCTACGTATACTCTTTGTTGATTTTTTTTTGTCTTGGTTTCTTTCTAACTCTGTGCGTAAATTCTGAAAATCCCCTTCACTCCAGAAGCCAATGGAGGCCACGAAAGAAAGTGAGCAGCCGGAGAGTAAATAAGAATTCATTTTATTTGTTTAACTGTGGTTGCATTCGATTCATACCAAAGTTAGAGTTTTTTCTGAATCTGTGTTCTATGGATTCTTTAAACTTTTCTACTGGATATAACTGTACCTAATAAATTGTTTAAGTATCATATAAACATAGCTGAAGATACACATAAACAAAACTGTTTTTCGCTCTTTTATTTTTCAAGAATTTAAACGGAACCAACCAAATCGTTTAAAACAGCTGAAAGTATACACCACTAAGTTTATTCCATATTTTGTAATTCAATAACATAATCGAATGTTTAGTATATCGTGATTCGATATCGAGTATTAATTGTGAAGCCCGGCATGGCCAGATGAGTTAAGGCGTTCAGCTCGTAATCTGAGGGTCGCGGGTTCGAATCCACGTCACACCAAACGTGCTTGCCTTTTCAGCCGTGGGGGCGTTATAATGTACGGTCAATCCCACTATTCGTTGGTAAAAGAGTAGCCCAAGAGTTGGCATAAAGAGAATTCAAACCCGGCATCCCCAGATAATGAGCCGAGCGTCCTAACCACACTGGGCCTATAAAGCACTCTAAGACTACAATGTTGGGTTTATATCAAAAATATGTGGTATTAAACTGCTGGCTAATATCTCCGATCACTTAAAAAACTCCCTAAACATTGCAAAAAAAAGATTAAAACCAGGAAAAGGTTGAACGTTTAAAACTAAACATTTGTAATAAATTATAACTGTATTAAAAATGTTTCATTCTCGTAATGCTTGATATTTTTAGTGTTAATATATTTTTTTATAATACTGTTATTCCTATGTATGTTTACTGTCGTACCTTTGAGTCATTGGATATTTTATGAAGGAAAGAAATTAGTTCCAGAGCTTCTTCCACTAGAGTGCGACACACAGCCGTATAATGAGCGTCAGCTTTGGAGGAGGACAAAAAGTGGCAGCTGCAAATCTGTAAAACACCGCAGTTTTCTTTAATAAAACACAATTTTGAATTTTTGTTGTTGCAACTTGAACAGAAATATTACCTTAACATTTTTAATACATTAACACTAATACTTCTGATATTATAAAAAAATATGAATGCTCTTTTTTTAAATTATGGATGACATGTTTTAACCTAGGGAACAGTGAAGCTTGGTTGGTTAGGACTATGAATTCTTAATAAAAATGTTTGGAGTAATAGACGATAGCCAAACTACAATGCACTGGCGTTGCATCTAGGGGCAACATATCATAATTCTCGCTCGTATAAGCCGTCCCTAATTTTGCACTGTAAGATTAGACGAAAAGCAGCTAGTCATCGCCACCCACCGAATAGTGGGATTGACCGTCACTATATAACGCCCCAACGACTTGAAGAGCGAGCATGTTTGATGTGACGGGGATTCGAACCCGCTACCCGTGTCGAGTGCCTTAACCACCTGGCCATACCGGGCCACCAATCATGGTGTCTCAGCTAATTCTACAGTCTGACACGTTAACAACTAGCCCTCATTTGGCCCATCAAACGAAATACAATGAATATCATATAAAATAAACTGTTTAAATACAGAAAATGGAATTTTCTGAACAATAACAACAAGCGAAGATGTATAGAACAAAGGTCTGTGTTATTATTATTATTTTGAAACAATGTTCAAAACAAAATTTCGGAAATTTCCAAATCTAATAAATAATCTAAAATCTTGTACAAATAATTAGTCATATTATATGATTTTAAGACAAATTATATGCTACGTGAAATACAAAAATCCACTTTTGTTAAGTGCGAGAAAAAAAATTGAAATAAGAGATATGCAGCCAGTCACTGATATCCCATGTTCTTTACGTCATTTTGTAGTGATATACAACCAATTATTGGCATCTCCTATTCATCACGTCACTTATTTGGTTAACTTTGTTAATGGTCAGATACTCAACCAACACGCGTATTAGCCCATTTCATTATGATCTTATTGTAAAGTACTATCAAAACGCAATTAACCGGTCATTCAACCCAATAACAAATTAAGTTTAAAGTTACTAACCATAGAAACCAGTTAAATTAGGTGGTAAAAAAATCACTGCTTAACTAAAAAGTTAACATATACAGCTATTCTTTCTCATTGAAAGAGCATAAGTGTTTGTTGTTGTTGTTTTTCAGTGAAATATCTTTGAACACAAAATGCAAATTTCGACAATTTGCATTTTGTGTTCTACAACCAATGAAACGAAGCTGGCCACTTTCACATTTTAGAAAGCTCGATTGGCTTTATTTAATCGAATAGTGGAATTTAATATCACAATTAAAACACTCCTAAAGAGCGAAGTGTATATAGCAGCTCGAACTTTGGGCCTTAATGTCAGTAGATCGATAGTTTAACCACTAATTCACGCACGTGCCAGTTACTAAAATACTCAAGTAGATTATTATTATAAGTAATTGAGCTCATTACAAAGCTCAATATAAGAAAATAACTATAACTTAACATTAAACAATACAAAAACATTATATGGTTGGATGATTCTGATCACAAATCACACGAATATCAGGATTCAACCGTCTAACCTTAGCATGTACAAAAGATTAGTCATTCAAGTAATTTCTGTAATCAGAGATACTAGCTTGTTTACCTGACCTAAGTGTAGATCAGGGGGTTCCCAACCGGTGGGTTCGCGAAGCCTTGGCAGGAGGGTCGCAAAGCCTTGGCAGGGGAGTCGCGTAGCCTTGTTAGAAGTAGCTTGGGATAACATTAATTTTATTTCATCAATTACATTTTCATGCTCTTACATTTTTTTGTTTCGGTGCAAAGCAAAACGTGTGCTACGTTAGTTCAATGTCATTAGGTGATATTATGGGTGTATGTATGCGTGCCTGTGTGAATGTGTATGTGTCTGCAACTGTATGTATGTGTGTACTAGTGAGTAGCGAGTATGTGAGTGCACGCGCATGTACGTATGCTTGTGTGTCTTTTTAGCTGTGATTAAGTGTGTGTGTGCTCGCTGTCGACACGTGAGTCACATGTCCGTTACTGATTGGTGGATGACGAATCGCGCGACTGGCCACGCTCCATTCCCTCCCAATACTTACCCCATCATTACTCTACCTGCACCCCCCACAAGCAGTCAGTGTAAGATCTATAGTTGCCAAAGCGTTCATTATTCAACATTTTTATTTTATTTTAACAAGGAGATAAGTAAGCAGTAGAGGTGAGTTGTGTCCATGGCTAAACGGCGCAGATACTCAGAATGCTACCTCAATATTGGCTTTACCACTGTGCTCGCCAACGACGGCATCGAGAAACCACAGTGTGTTTTGTGCCATGCTGTCCCGAGTGCAGAGTCAATGAAACCATCAAAACTCAAGCGTCATCTCAAGACGAAACATCCAGAACACGCAAAGAAGGGTTTGGATTTCTTTAAACGGCAGGAACGGTGTCTTAAAAGCCAAAGAATCGATAGAAGTGGGTCGTTTCACCAGCAGAGTGCAGCCGTAGTGGAAGCTTCATATGAGATTGCATTCGAAATTGCTAAACAAAAAAAGCCTCACACGATTGGAGAAACACTTCTTAAACCCTGCATGATGAAAGCAGTAAATCTTATTCTTGGAGAAGCCAGTGCAAAGAAGATGCAGCAAGTATCCCTGTCAAATAATACTATACAGAGGCGCCTTTCTAAAATGTCTATGGATGTGAAGGAACAGATTTTGACTGAAATCAAGGGTTCCCCTTTGTTCTCCATTTAGCTCGACAAGTCAACAGATGTAAGTTCATGTTCTCAGTTGCTTGTCTTCGTGAGATACATTAATTCAGGTGACATCAAAGACGAATTCTTATTCTGCAGTGCACTTGAAACCACAACAAAAAGCTGATGATGTCATGGAAAAAGTTTCAACTTTTTTTTCAAGACGAAGATCTTCAATGGGAAAACGTGTGTGAGGTTTGTATGGATGGGGCACCGGCTATGCTGGGATCGAAATCAGGATTTCAGTCGAGAGTGAAGAAGCTAGCACCTCACGCAAAGGGCATGATTCACCGATATGCTCTCGCCAGTAAGACTCTCCCCGCCTCTCTGCAGGAAGTGCTTGAATCTGTAATCAAAATTGTAAATTATGTGAAGACTCAAGCACTCAACACTCGCCTATTCAAAGAACTATGCAAACACATGAATGCTGACCACGAAGTCCTTCTCTTCTACACAGCAGTACGTTGGTTGTTGAAAGGAAACGTTATTAATCGTGTCTTTGAAATGAAAGATGAAATAAAGCTATTCCTGGAGACTCAAGAAAGGAAAGATCTTGTAGCTCACTTCGAAGACGAAGCATGGAATAAAAGGGTTGCGTACCTAGCCGACACTTTTGACCAGCTGAACAAGCTCAATTTGAAGCTTCAAGGAAGGGAAACACATGTTCTCCTTTTTCAAGATAGTCTTCGGGCCTTTGTTTTCAAACTGCAGAACTGGCGTCGGAAAACCAATCTTGGAAACATCGCTATGTTTGAACAACTTTGTGGAGTGACGGATGAGTCTCAGATCCCACTGGATCAGTTCCTCAAGGATGAGATTACCGAACATCTTCAGTCTCTAGAAAAGGAAGTCGAGCGTTACTTCCCTGAGCTACCACAGGAACAGGAGGCCCTGGTAAGGAACTTATTTTGTACTGAACTTGATGTATCCAGCATCCCAGATGATATCCAAGATGAATTTCTGGATCTAAGGAACGACTATTCAGCTCGTGATCTCTTCAAGATGAAATCCGTGACTCAGTTCTGGTGCGCTATGTATCAGTCATACTCCAAAGTCAGCATGATAGCTTTACGTGTTCTTATTCCATTTGCTTCTACCTACTTGTGTGAGGCAGGATTTTCCACTCTTGTCAATATAAAAACAAAGAATAGGAACAGATTGGATGTTGGAGATGACATGAGACTGACTCTAACAAACGCTCGGCCACAAATTTCAAAGCTTGCTGCTGAAATGCAACATCAGGCATCTCACTAGCTGGGTTGAATAGCTGTTCAAACCTATGTTAATATTATTTTAAGAAATATATGTTCTTTTTGTGAATTCAGGTTGGACGAATGTGATTTAATTTGCTAATAAATAATTACAGAATGTTTAAATATATTTTTTTAGATGTTTCTTTCCCTCTCCTTCACAGAAAATAAAAGAAAAATTAAGCTGCTGATAGTAAGCCCTAAGTAGGGGGTCACATGGGTTTCAAACTTTTAGGTAAGGGGTCGCGAGTGCCAAAAGGTTGGGAACCCCTGGTGTAGATGGATATGAAGTTTTGTTTCGACAGTTTTTATCCGAACTCAACCCCAATGTGCTTTGTTGAACGTAACAAATTAACAAACATCTAGCGTAAACTTCTGATACATAATGTTTGACGTCACTTTACGTAACAAAACTTTGTCAATTAGTTACTGAGAAAAATATTGTATGGCCTGGAATTGTGACAGCAACGGAGACCGCACCTATGCAAACTAGCACATGATAAGCTGTACTTTTGATCAGAAAAGACAATAAGTTCTAAGTTCACTCTTATCACCTGTATACAATGATATTAACTCTAACCAAATTATTAGCTGCATTTTAAAAATCCAGTTGTATTTCATTTTTAAAAAAGTTGGAAAACCGAATACTGCTTTACTTTATGATTCATGTTGCTTCAGTTATTACTGCTGGAATTTAAAAAGTAAGCAAACAAAAAGATTGTACTATTTGTTTGTTTGTTTTTTAATTTCGCGCAAAGCTACTCGAGGACTATCTGCGCTCGTCGTCCCTAATTTAGCAGTGTAAGACTAGAGGGAAGGCAGGTGGTCATCATCACCCACCGCCAACTCTTTTACCAACGAATAGTCGATGTGATCGTTACGTTATAACGCCCCCACGGCTGAAAGGGGAGCATGTTTGGTGCGACGAGGATTCGAACCCGAGACCCTCAGATTACGAGTCGAATGCCTTAACCCACCTGACCATATCAAGCCAAAGACTGTACTGCAAAAATAAATTTAATGTAAAAATACAAAGAAGCTTTAAAGGAAAAAAAAATATATATATATATACAGTTACACAACACCAGGACTGCTGAATAAAGAAGGAAAATTGTTGAAACAACGTATATTTGCAAAGGAAGATGTACTGGGGGAAACAGTTTTGCGCGAAAATGCAAAACAACCAATGCTCGTGACATTGCTACTCTGCCCTTGAACAAGTCACTTTACCTCCGAATTAACCTGTTAGCTCAGTTACTTTACCCAGTTTTTCAGCACGGTTTATAAATACCATCTCAGCATAGAAGATATTTTACCTTGACTTTGATACACTGTTATAAATGCCACGATTATCTTGAGAGAAAATAAAAGATGTCCATTTTTATTAATTCTTGGATGCTGCCAGTTAAACAGAAGTAAAGGAAGAATGGCTAATTTAAACTGTTTATTTCTCTTTGGTAGTTAATCTGTGCAAGTTCTATGTGAACTAAACGTGTTTTTGCGGTTATCAGCATGTTATGTATTTGCGTTCGTATACACGTGTATATATTTGTAAATCCATGTCCAAAGATTATTCCTGGTCGACTAATGTGTTTGAAGTGTGTTTGCATTTGTATATTTTAGATGCATATGTAAGCGCATATAAATATATACTTCTATTATTATACTCACTGCTTTAGTTCTATAACACTGAAAAAGTAAATAACATGTATTAACTTGGAAACTAAATACCACTAAAAAAGGCACCCACAACAAGTCTTACTCCACCTAACCCTGCCAGTAATATCCGCAGCATAATAAATATTATCCTTTTAGAAAAGTGATACAAGTCTCGTGTACACAAGTTCCATCCATACTCAACCATCGCATACCTCAAGCAGTTAGATAATGAAATGGGTATTCATGCTGTTATACACAAAGACATACCAGACAAGCCGTCGGACACAGCACCTATGGATTTCTGTGTGATCAGAACTATCAAAGCAGGTGCTGGAAAACTGTAACCCTCGTACCCTAGATAATTTAAGGAAGACAAACTAACAGTGTGCTTTGGACTTTATAGCCTTTTGGAATAGAAACTACGCTGTAGGGCTATTGTCAAGATGGATAGCTGTCAAATAAAACATGACAGGACGAGGTGACATGTACTGTAACGACGTGGTAATGTCCCAAAACCGTTTTTAACCTCTGTAAGCACAAATATATTATTAAACAAAAAGAATAAATTTTTAACAATCCGTTTCATCTTCATCATATCATACGATGGTGACGTTACACACAAATTTTTCGTATACTGTTTACTTGTATTCTAATTCCAATATTTACCTGCAGTACTTTGTCTAATGTCATTTTATCACAATCTTCAACTTCTGAATCAACCATATCATCTTCGTAATCATTTTCGATTCCTTCGTCAGCTTGTTTGGATTCTGTCACCTTCTCAACATCTGCTGAAGTCATTCTATCTAGTAGTTTCTCAAGATTGGGCGAGAGAGCTCGTTCCTCATCGGCTGCTAGGCCATAGTCCAAAGCATGAAAGACAACGAGACCCAACGAAGTTAAAAGCTATAAAAGTCGATTTTGAAAAAAGAAAAACTAATATATTAAACAATATAAATGACATAATCATATATCAAAATTTCAAACAAACAGATGTATGAATAAATAACATAGATTGAATAATAGAACTTTTAGCCATACTTACGTCAACCAAACATTGCCTCGAAGAATAATAAACCCAGGAAAACTTTAAACACAATGACTAAACAATGAATGATTATGTTACATCAGAAACACTGCAGAACAGTGCAGTGCAAAGAAGACATGAAAAACAAATAATAATAATTAAGCTGCACTTCAGATCAATTGGTTTGATTTGTTTTGAATTTCGCGCAAAGCTACATGAGAGCTATCTGAGCTTTTTGTTTGTTTGTTTGTTTTTGAATTTCGCACAAAGCTACTCGAGGGCTATCTGTGCTAGCCGTCCATAATTTAGTAGTGTAAGACTAGAGGGAAGGCAGCTAGTCATCACCACCCACCGCCAACTCTTGGGCTACTCTTTTACCAACGAATAGTGGGATTGACCGTCACATTATAACACCCCCACGGCTGAAAGGGCAAGCATGTTTGGCGCGACGGGGATGCGAACCCGCGACCCTCAGATTACGAGTCGCACGTCTTAACACGCTTGGCCATGCCGGGCCACTATCTGAGCTAGTCATCCCTAAGTTAGCAATGTAAGACTAGAGGGAAGTCAGCTAGTCATCATCGCCCACCATCAATTCTTGGGATACTCTTTTACCAACGAATAGTGGGATTGACAGCCACATTATACCGTCCCACGGCTGAAAGGGCGAGTATGTTTGGTGCGACGGGGATTCGAACCCGCGAACCTCAGATTACGAGTCGCACGCCTTAACATGCTTGGCCATGCCGGGCCCTTTCTGTAGCATAACTGTAATTATCATAACTCGTCAGGAAGACTAACAGGTAAGTACAAAAGACCACCGTCAGGCACCTGAAGTTGGCCTTTCCAGCCCTGGTTCCGAGTTATTTCACGTTATGGCCATTTTCAAAAAAGTAAAGTATTAAAAGTTTTAAAAGACTTGAAGCAAAATTTTAATAATAACTCACAAGGATAACTAACGGGTAGCTCAAAGAGCTGTGTTAGTCACCTGAAGTTGGCCTTTCCAGTCCTGGTTTCAAATTACTAAACGTTACGACCATTTTCTAATTTCAAATCGAACTAGATGGACTTTGATTCTTAACAGGGAATCACAATGAAAAAAGGTCTAATATATAAATTAAAAACATAAATGGCATTAAAAAGATTAATGGCCTTTAAAAACTAAAAACATTACCAAGGTGGACAGTGTCACCATCACCAATAACACTGTCTCATGTTATGGACAAACCTTGGGACAAAACATGTTTAAAATGGTGATGTCGTTGAGAGTCGTAACGACAGCAAGGAAGTAAAATGTGGCTTATTGTGACATGAGTGTTACACAGACTACACACTGGTGCATCAGTTCCAGATAAAAGAAAACGATAAGTTAAAAAACTGTGACCAATGCGTAGTCTAGTTGGAACAACTTCCTCTTTTCGATCCTTACAGAAGCAAGACGGCCAAAGTCCAATATAAGGTTTTATTTCGAAAAGTTTGTTTTCGCGTTGCTCACTCCCAAGTCAACTACCAGCTGGCACGGAGCCGAGCCTTGAATACAGGACCATAACCCATGTATGGAACAGGCACAGCGGTGATAGTGCCAGAGCAGATAGATTTAGCTGCCGTGTCGGCGAGCTCGTTCCTGCGAATATCAACGTGGTAGATGTTAAAGAGAAATCGGCCAGTCGGTTTTGAATATCGGCAAGAACAAGGTGTGAACTAACGTGAATCGATTCCAGGGCCAGTAGAGAACTAAGCGAGTCAGTATAAATAGTGCAGTTTGAGTACTGCTCAGCTTCTATGTGATTCAGGGCAAGAGAAATGGCGCAGAGTTCAACAGTGAACACAGAAGCTGTAGAGGGAATTATGCATGCAACCACCGAACCACAAAATACTATGGCAGAGCCCACACAGTCACCTGATTTTGAACCATCTGTATAAATAGGAATGGAAGAATGGTTCAAAAGATGTTCAGCAAATAACAGACAGTATTTCCAATCAAAAGTATCTGCTCTTCTCAGATGACTTAAAGATAGGTCACATTTGGGGACTGTAAGAAGCCATGGTGGGATGGGCTGACCAGTGGATTCAGCAATGTTATGCAAGGACAGACCCAATTTATCCAAATGCACCTGCATATGAAGGCCGAGAGGAGCAGTGGCAGATCGTCTGTTCTGGAAAAGCATAGCCCACCGAGGAAGAAAAATACAAATCCAGGTGGGATGCTTTGGTAAGGAATGAAGTTTCGAAACATATAGTAAAGACACTTGCAAACGGCGGAGGTGTAAAGAAGGTTCATGAAACTCTATGTATAAGCTTTGAATTGGGGAAGTGTGGAAAGTCCAGTGCAGAGCTGAAGACCTTGATGATGAATGGGGTCCAGCATCTTTAAGGCCGAGGGTCTGGCAGAGCCATAGACCAGTGGTCCATAGAGTTTCGACCGAATAAGAGCACGATATATCTTTAGCATAGAACATCGATCTGCTCCCCAAGTGGTGGAAGAGAGGACACAGAGGATGTTCAGTGCTCTTGTACATTTGACCCTTAGTTGCTTGATGTGTGGTATAAAGGTCAGATTATGGTCAAAGATAAGCCCAAGAACTTTGTCTCAGGGACCACAGGAAGCACAACTTCACCGTTGGCGGCAAAAGTGCACGCAAATGGTTTTGGAGAGAGAGAAATTACAGCCGTTCGCTGTGGTCCACTTCAGTAAAAGATTGAGGGCAGTCTGTAGCTGCTGCTCAATATACCTCATGCTAGACTACTGACATGAGATGTGAAAGTCGTCGACATAGAACCCGTTTGTAACAGCGATAGGGAGTTGTTAATTGATGGCATTAATCTTTATACTGAAAAGTGTGACACTCAAAACACAGCCCTGAGGGACTCCAAATTCCTGTATAAAAGAACGGGAATGTGTTGAAACCAAATGAACTTGGACTCTCCTGTCTATTTTTTTTTTAATGGGCAAATGGCAACGTAACCCATATATATGGAGGTTTTGCAAAATGCCATACCTCCATGTTGTATAATAAGCCTTCTCAATGTCAAAGAATGTTGATACAAAACTGTGGGATATCTATGAAAAGTATCTCATGCCCGTTCATGAGCCTTCCGTGCCGTGTGGCAGGCAAGATTCCACCACGAACGAGGATATCGTGGAAAACGTGTCGAAGTTTTAGGAATACATTGAGCAGTTGCTTGTATAATAGAGTCAGCTCCTGCTGCAACACAGTTGTCCATTGATGGCTTACAGATGGTAGGATCAAGTTCTGCAAGAGCAGTGAAAGAAGGCCAGTTTCCGTGATCCAGCTTCCACTGGGGTACTCGGGTCACGTAGCATCGACCACGGCAAGTCTTTCTCAAAATTGCAGGAAAATGATCATTACCTCGTGGATTATTGTCAACTCTCCAAGAAAAATGGGAAAATAGTGAAGGGGAGCAAACCGAGAGATCAATAGCAGTAAAGGACTGACTAGGTGTATTAAAATAACTATAAAAACCAGTATTGAAAAGAGAAAGGTTGTGATCAGAGAGTATACACTCTACAGAGCGACCCCTCCTATCAATATCATCACTTCCCCAGAGGTGATGATGTCCATTAAAGTCTTTCAAGATTAAAAGGGAAAACGGCAATTTTTCAATGAGAGCATCAAGGTCTGATTGATCATATGTCTCTCCAGGCGACAGGTAGAGAGAACAAATAGTGATGGTATGACCCAAGGAAACATGGATGGCTACGGTCTCCAAGGGTGTGGCAAAGACAGGGTGGGCATATGCTGATCAACCAACAGAGCCACCCTTCCATGCACTCGTCTATCACACAGCCTAACTTTCTGTACAAAGAAAACCGCCGAAAGGTGAATGTTTCGGCAGGTTTCAGAAATGTTTCCTGTAAGGAAAGACACACAGGATGGTAGGAAGCAATCAGTGTTTTGATGTCATCATTAGAGCGTAAATCTCGACAGTTCCATTGTATCAAGGTATGTAGGCGAATTGGGTGGAGAACTCTTCTGTTTATGACCACGTCTTTTTCCTCATTGTCCTTATTTGAGGGAGGTCTACTGACCTCCATGGGTCCTGCCCTGGGTGGATTGGGCAGGTCTTTGCTGTTGGAAGGGGATTCCAGTAACTGGGGACGTCGAGGACTTCATCTTGGGTTGGGAGAAGAAGATGTATCCAAGGAAATGCCTGTACCCAGAACCAAAGGTAGTGGATTTTGAGATTTGTTGGAATGTATATAAGGGACAGAGATGGATGTTGAAGTTGATTCATCAACTTTTTTAACCATGGAGGTCAAATGACTTTTCATTTGTTTTTAGAACGATTATTTTGGAGACACAGAGATCCGTCTGCACTCCCACTGTAGTTGTGGAACGAAGTGCAGCAGCATACGTCCGAGATGAAATGGTGGACAGCAACTTTCGAGCCTCAGGATAAGTAATGTTATGAATTGTTTTCAAACGCTGCACCTCTTTTTCTTCCAACCATTTAGAGCAAGAAGGAAAGTAGGACGATTGAGAGCCATTTCAATTGACGCAATGAGGGTCTGTTTCACACTCATAGGCATCATGGTCCTTTCCACCACAACGAGCACACGTCAAGAAACCACGGCATGACATCTTTGAGTGACTGAACTGCTGACACTGGAAACATTGGAGAGGGTTTGGAATGTGTGGCTGTATCCTGCAATTAAGATAACCTGCCCTGATGGTGCCAGGTGGACGTGGTAATGTAAATGTCAGAACAAGGATATTGGTCGGCATCGTAATTCCATCTTTGTGAGAGAAAATAGCCTCACTGCAGAAACACCTTGAGTGGAGAAACCAGCGAGAATCTCTGACTCAGATATGTTCTTCCAATCCCTCCCTACAATAAGTCGTCGTGATGAATTCAAAGTAGAATGAGGTGTAACCTCAATGGGTGTATCCCCAATTGCCTTCGAATGCAAGAGGAGTTCACTGTGTTGAAATGTGGATGTTGCCACCAATATATCACCAGAGTGAAGCTTCTTTACTTACTTTGGGAGCCAGAAAGCCCCCTAGTCCCTTCTGAATGAAAATGGAAGATATTTGCCATAAAGGTTTGTCTAAAAGAGAATGTAGTATAAGAAAATGAGGTACAACAGATGTTGAAGATTGCTGCTCAGAATCTTCAAGACGTGGTCGTTTACATATGGACTGTTTTTTCACTATTTTATTTAAGTTTTTATTTGGAGAATCCATAACAAAAAAGGGAAATTTCGCTGCCCACTGATCCCACCCACCATGGAGTCCTACGAGAGGACACACTACAATGTCAAACAAGGACACTGCAGCAACGCCAGGGATTCGTGAGCACTATACTCAAACACCAGCATCAGATACAATCTCCCCAACACCTGTTGAGAACATCCAACACTGGTACTTGGTTGACCCTAGCCCTAGTGGACTAGCTGAATGACCCAAGGGGGCCATCCCAAGGCCGCCCGTCTACAGGAATTCAAGGCCAACGTGGTGTGTTAGGATTGGACCCCTCAACCACCAGGATCCTCTCCTCCTCTTCACGGGTCGCCACGCACGACAAACACGTGGATGGATGTTTAGACCCTAGAAGAGATAATTATCGAAAAACGGCTTAAGTAAAACAAAGATAATAGGGAAATTAATCAAGTTTGTAAAATATCGGAAACGTTGATTGAGGATAATATCACTGATTGTTACAAATTCTAATCTTTACTTTTGATACAATGCTATCTAGACGTTCACAATCATTATCTATCGATATTTCAGTGTATCTTTATACAACTAATCGTGATTTACTTTCTTTTTAAGCACGATGTAAGAATCTATGTGGAAAAAATAACCATTTTTACAGCATGTAATCACTAGGAACACCATCTGTAGCCTACTGGTGCGATGGTAGCACATCTGTAACAGATACATGTTAAATCAGAGGGAATTCTCAATAACCATGGCACTTGAAATTACTTCAGGCAGGATTAAATAAGATTAATGAATAAGACCTTTTATTTCTCTTTTTTGTTTTTATTTGGTACATTTTTGTGTTCCAGCAATACCACGTGTGGAGCGTGCGTATATCCTATTCGGATTTAATACTCATCAGGATCTCTACAAACCTACTCTTAAATTGAAAGTATTCTAAGCAGGATTGGAGAAATTTAATCTGTGAGACCTTCGACACAGTCAAAAACATTGATCGAAATGGTTTGACCTTCTGAGTCCAGAATTGCAATTAGATATCAAATAGATGACGCAGCTGAAAGGCTGTACTCGAAAAAGTTAGAGCCATTCTATAAGTCGTGAGCCCGGCATGGCCAGATGGTTAAGGCACTCGACTCGTAATCCCATGCTCACTCTTTCAGCTGTGGTGGCGTTATAATGTGACGGTCAATACTACTATTCGTTGGTAAAAGAGTAGCCCACCAGGTGGTTGTAGGTGGTGATGGCTAGCTGCTTTCCCTCTAGTTTTACACTGCTAAATTAGGGATGGCTAGCGCAGATAGCTTTCGTGTAGCTTTGCCAGAAAATTCAAAACAAACCAAACTTTGAGTCGTGGTGTCGCAGCTAATAAAAAAATAATGCGATTCTCTCAAAACATCATGCCTATTTTATTCCGATATGCTAGCTATCTGAAGCACTGTTGTAATACTAAATTATAGTATTTCGAGACAAGAGAATGTGTTAATTACCTCGAAAATGATGTTTCCAGAGAGCATGAGCCTTTCAAAGTATTCATGTTCCTGTAGCATTTTAGCCCTCTTGTGGGCAACTACTTTTTTTATTCCCAGAAACCAGGGAAATGCGATAACTTTTACATTTGACTGATTTACTGTATATCTCGTTGAAGAAAAGCCCTATAAACCATTTATCATTGGCTTCAATGCGAAAAGCCCTTATCACGGTACACCCCCATACAGCATTTAGGAATAGGAAAATACACTGTTGTTCCAAAAACCAAATATGAATTTTAGGGAACTACCCTTTTATTTTTATTTGAAATTTTTAGATATGGTATAGGCCCGGCAAGGTCAGGTTGGTTAAGGCATGCGATTCATAATCTGAGGATCGCGGGTTCGCATCCCCGTCACACTAAACATGCTCGCCTTTTCAATCGTGGTGGCGTAATAATGTGATGGCCAATCCCATTATTCGTTGGTAAAAGAGTAGCCCAAGAGTTGGCGGTGGGTGGTAATGACTAGTTGCCTTCCTTCTAGTCTTCCACTGCAAAATTAGGGACGGCTAGCGCAGATAGCCCTCGAGTAGCTTTGCACGAAATTCAAAAACAAAACAGATATAGTATTTTATAGAATATATGACAATCCACAAATAATAACTTACCGGCTACCTGAATTTATATTTTAAAGAAAAGAAAATTTAGTTCCCTGAAATCGAGTATCTTTCTGTACTCACTTCTTTTCAATTCCTCAAAAATATTTACAACATTATTTTCAAGAAGCATGTTATTTTCTAAAAATATGTGAGTATTATTTTTCATGTAACTCCGCAGTTTCCGACTGAACAGATTAGCGAATACTGAATTTCAGGAAAATGTTATGTTTGTTTCAATAAAACTGCTATTCGCAATTTTTCGAATACCACCATGTACGGTATTATTTAATAGTATGAATCGTGAGGAAACAAAATTGCGGTTATAAAAATAGTTTAAAACCACCTTTAAATTGTCTGAATATTGACAATGACTATTTTACAATATTGACTACACAAAACTAAAGCTTAATGTACTTATAAATATATATATATACACACGCATGTTTACGGAGTGAAATTATTTTTTTCAATAAATTTTCATCTAAATAACGAAGTGACTTCTCCAGTCAAGCGTACAGAAAATAAAATGAAACGAATCTTACTGCCCTAATTATTTCACAGAACTCTTCAGTCTGGGGTCCAAGTGGTTCTTTTCTTGTACAGAAAATGATACAAGGATATAACAGAAGATGCGCTATGTTGGGCATATGACTATATTTGAGGGTAGATAGGTAAATATTATTACGAGTAATAAAATCGAATTGGTTATACGTACGCCCCACGCTTAGTATTGTTGGCGCACAAAAATATATCTTACAAAAAGGAAGGAAAGATGTATAATAAAAATATGCCCCTCCCCCGCTAGTACAACGGTATGTCTCTGGATTTACAACGCTAAAATGAGGGGTTCGATTCCCCTCGGTAGGCTCAGCAGATTGCCCGATGTGGCTTTGCTATAAGAAAATACACACACAATAAAAATATAAAGATAAATAGGCTTCGATAAATTCGTATGCTAGCAAGCTTATGAATATATGAAGTTTTAATGCTACAAAAACTGGGACACTGTCGCTCAGATTAGCACAATTAGTGATCTGCCAAAGTAGAAACAAAACTGTTAAGTTAAACCTGTTACCAGTTTGACTTTCTTGTTTCAATATTTTCATTGCATTAAAACTTTCTATATTATTATAGCTAGCTAGGTCACATATATATATCGATCCATGCTTGTCACTATGAAATGTAAGTTGTTTTTTTATTATATTTGCACATGCTATTAGCAATGACTTCTCATCAAAGCAAGGTAACTCAATAGATCAAATCTAAACCTTAACCCAGTAAATAATGTAGCTAATATAATAAAGCGTCTACTATCTATGAAGTAGCTCTCAAACTTGAAAGTCAACTCTCAAATAAGTGTCTTTTGAAAGTAATTTTAGTCCGGCTAAACAGCCAGTTCAGAGAGACCCAGAGATTCGGCCACAGCCATTTGTTATTCAGAACTGCTGACGAGAGGGTGGCCAAGCAGTTAAAACCACCTTACACATACAGTGATACTCATAACTACACATACAGTGGTACTCATAACTACACATACAGTGAGTGATACTCAGAACTACACATACAATGATACTCATAAATAGGCATTGATTGCTATACTTATGAAAAGTCTCACAACTGCAAGTTCAGGGTCTTCAGAAGTTTACCACTGCTCGAACTTTGAGCTTTATGAGTCACGCTACCCACTGTCATCTGAACTACACACAGTCTCTGAATGCTGAAAGAAGCCTAGATTATTGATTAATATATTTAAAACAAACTTCTCTTTAAGTTACTACAAAGTGGAAATATTTATATAAAAATAAAAAGCGCATATAGCCCTTCTATATCTTTGTATGAATTAAAAAAGCAATAATATGTAAAAAACAGCCAAAAAAATAGCACGTAGCGGATGAATATGTGTATACCAGAGGAAAGGCGTCGTAATTTTCCACGTTATCTTTACTTTCTGATGTTTTTTCTTCATTTTCAATTCTTTAGTTGGCTTTCAAATAAGTATCTGCTTCTAGTCAGCTCCTCTGCTCATGTTTGTTCAATTATCATTTAGGATGCTTTAACGTTTAAAGATTTGTTGTTTTAATTTTTTAAAAACCAGTGAATTTGTATAAACAGTGTAAATATTGCTTCTTTCATATATCTCACCATCAAGATGATTCTTTACGATAATCGAAAAACAAACTATTTTAATGTAAAATACATCATGTGTAATATTCATCCCAAATGTAACAGATCCTAAACGGCTCAGTGGTAAATTTGAAGGCTTATAACGCTGAAAACCAAGTTTCGGTACTTGTGATAGGTACAGCACAAATAGTCCATTGTGTAGCTTTGTGCTTAAAAACAAACAAAATCAACTAAATATTGCTCTGCACGAAACACAATCGTATAAAAGCGAGTTTATAAATTATCAAGGGGCTGTGTGTGGCCTAGTAGTTGGCGTTCCGTATCACAAATACGAGGGTTCATGGTTTCAGTCTCGTTTTCCATAAAATCATGTTCCATAGTTTTGGATTGTACTTGCATTATAAGAGTGATAATTAAACACGAATATTCGATGAAAATAGCTAAAGAGAATAAGCGCTGAATGCCAGTTGCCTTCCTTGGCAGGTCCGGTTACGAATGGCTACTGCAGTTAGCCCTTGAATAACTGTGAATAACACATGTTCTACGCCGGATATTGAGAATGAATATTTGACAACAGAATATATTTTTTTTTGTAACTTTAACTTTATTCATGGATTATAATCGTCATAAATCTCTTAACTGATCAAAACTAACGAAAGGAAGAGATATAAACATACTTGTTTCCTTTGTTACCATTCAAGTAAAAAACAATGACAGCGAGTATGAATCTGATGCATTCAGATGTACTTAAATTTACAAATATCTTGATGACTTCGTATCACTGAGAAATTACAATTATCAATCAGAACTGTATAATTTTGTACACAGTAATGCTCAAATATATCATCGTATATAGTACTACTTATAACTAGGTGTTAAGTCCAAAGTTTATCATTTCTAAAGGTTTAATCATACAATAAATATTAGTTGTTAATATTTGATCATGCACACTACACATTATTTCTCGATGTTTAAACGTAAAATATATCTTAACTGAGTTTTTAATTACGTGGTACACGTTAATTCTAGACCTTTAGCCAAGGAATGTACGTTATTTCTACTTTTGGTTACTTATCCATCTACAGTGCAAGAAATTTCTAAATATTTTCTTAACAGTTTTTAGATGTTAACTATACAAGTTGCAAATAGTTTTTAATCACCGTTACAAGTTATATCTGGATGTTTTATCACGTGCTATAAGTTGTATCTAGATGTTTTATCACGTGTTACAAGCTGTATCGAGATTCTCGATGTTTTATCAAGTGTTACAAGTTGTATCTAGATGTCTTGTCACGTGTTATATAAGTTATACCTGGACGTTTAATTACGTGTTACAAGTTAAATGTTGATGTTTAATGATGTGTTACAAGTTATTTCTAGAAAACACATTTACTTTTTATGTTTCAGAATGGCGCTCAAATTCTGTTGTATGGCTTAATTATACACAACTAGATATTTTAAACAATTACACGTTTCTAAGTGTTTACGCATACAAAACTCAATTGTTTTAGGCGTTTTAGTACACATTATCGTTGTTGCTGTGTTTATTAATAAAAAAGTACTCTCTATTAATTTAATCTATGTATATTCTTTATAGCAAACTGAACAGAATAAATTATCTGTAGATACTTATTCATGCTTCAGAAGTTAGTTACAGATGTTTACTTGTGTAGTTTCTAGTTATTAGTTTATACAGGAAAAGTTCTTTTTTTACCTTTCTGTATTTACCGGTGGGAAATGAAAGTTTCAACCTGAACGACAACTTACGTCACTAATGTGGCACATTATAACTAAATTACAATGCATATTATATATCTGGGTATCATGTACTGTTGTACATGTTATATCTACATTACACTAATCTAGTACTCATTATATCTAAGTGTTACTAAATGATAGAAATCTACTACATGTTACATGTACGTGTTACTAACCCATGCGCCTAATACCTAAATGTTAATATTCCCGTACGCGTTAGGCCTACAATTTACTATTTCACAACACATCATAATTTACAATACATTGATGTCACTAATCTAGAACATGTTACATCTAGGTCATAACGTAATAACGTTGATTAAAATTAGTTACTTATCAATATCAGTTATCTCTATTTGCTTAAATAGAAAATTGTTAGTCAAGGTTATACGCATGAGTAGTATATTCCTTCACTTACGAATGACCTTCTACTCACTTAAAATCATGGAGTGATAAAATATACCGCCAACAGATAAAATATAAGAGTGATAAAATATACCGCCAACAGATAAAATATAAGAGTGATAAATTCATACCTGACATTCATTCCTGGCTAAAGGTCTAGGACCGTCTGAAAAAGAACAATAACAAAACACATTGTCAAAACAATCTATGATAACTTACGTGAGTCAAAAAAATGTATTTTTTTTACATTACAAAATTAGTTTATCTTTCTAAAAAGTATTTTAAATTGAAATGTAAGTAGTAACTTACAAGCACTGTGAATATTTTAATCAGTTTTACAGTTATTATATTATGTTTATTGTAAATTCAAATATTTTCCTAAAATTATACAAATTCCACTTTCAATTTTAGTGTTTAATGTTTAGAAACAGTGCACGTTTATTGAGCAAAACCTAAACTTTTAACATTTATTGTACATCTTAAATGTAAATATATTGTTCCATTACTTAAAGGTTTGGGTTCAGTTTGTTTGGAATTTCGCGCAAAGCTACACGAAGGCTATCTGCATTAGTCGTCCCTCATTTAGCTATGTAAGACTAGAGGGAAGGCTAATGACTAGTCATCACCATCCACTGCCAACTCTTGGGCTACTCTTTTACCAACAAACAGTGGGATTGACAGCCACATTATAACGCCCCAAAGGCTGAAAGGGCGAGCATTTTTGGTGCGATGGGGATTTGAACCCGCGACCCTTAGATTACGAGTCGAGTGCCTTAACCACCAGGCCATGCAAAGTCTATACTTAAGGGAATCCACACATTGAGAAGAAAAAGACCTTTCTCATACTGCTCTAGTGGTTCTACAGCTTCAAATAAATTCTCTATTAAATTTGTGATATTATGTATTCAGAAGGTAATCTTCTCTCGTTGCTCCAGTGATACAGAACATTCGAAAAGTAAGTTTTCTTAACTAATTTAACAACGTCACACTTGCAGAACGTTGATGCACCAAATTACTGTAGTGATACTATATTCAGCAGGATGAATATCTAAATTATTTCATATTCAGTGTGGTAAAAGTCTTCAAATTATTGCTGTGGTATTTCAATTAGAAGATAAAATATCTTCACTGTTCTTGGGTTCAGTATGGTCTGGTAGTTAGTGTATCAGGCCGTGGACCTTAGAGTCCGTATTTCACGTCCCATTGCTGCAAAATTGCGCTCCGCAATTTGGAGCCATGCATGTGCTATAAAGAGTGATGGTCAAATCCCATCATTTAATTACAGTAGTCCAAGAGGTGGCAGTAGGCGTTGTTGACAAGCAATTTAGTCTGCCCGTTAAAATTTCGTTTTGTAGTTTTATGCGAACTTCCGAAAATAAATAAATTAGTATTTTATCGACTTTATGCACTCAAAGGCTAAAACATCCGTATTATTCTAGTTATTCACAAATCTAGAAGATTAAGCCTCTTAATTACAATTATCCATTATATGCTAGTATTTATAAATATTGAGAAGGATAAATAATTCTCCATTATATTCTAGCGTTCCTGTGTTTCTATATTGTAAAAAAATGAAATTTTTTGAGCATTCTGTGTCATTCTACAGTGGCTCCGTTAGCCAATAAAATTAGAATGATTATCTGTAACTTATACATATTAATATAAATTCTAAAATCAATTTTACTGAAATACCAGTAGTTACTCTAACGCATCACCCTATCTTCAAAATACACCGGTCTGGGTTAATTGCAGCATAACTATAAACCTGTATCACCTCCCCCCCCCTTTTTTTGTATCAGATTTTTATTTCTTGTGAAACACGAAGCTGTGTGTTGTGTTCACCATGGGTATCAAAAACTGTTTTTAGTGTTCCAGGTTCTCAGACCTAGGGTTGAGTCACTAAGAAGGGGGATGGTGGTGGTGAAATGAGCCTTGTCACTATTGTATCATTCTCGTCTTAACCTGAAGATGATCTAGGAAGGTCAAAATGTTGTTCTTTCCATATCAGTAAAATTCACATCTTTCATCTGCTTGAAGTTAAGCACAAAGCTACACAATGAGCAATCTGAGCTCTGCCCACAACGGATATTAAAACCAGATTTCTAGCGTTGTAAGTCCGAAGATATAACGCTATGCCACTGGGCAGCAAGAATTCTTTTGTCAATGAAAGATTTGTTAAACAGGCCTCATTAACAATAATAGATGAACCAGTGTCACAACATTTCTGCGACGATAAATATTATTTTTTACATTTATTTTCAGTTGTTTTTGAAGGCTTATTTCCATTAATACCACTTCTCACATTAACCAGTAAAACAGCCCTTACTCTCCCCTACTAAGTTTAAATGAAAGAAAGAAAAAAAGAGAGGTTTATTTCATGTAATGTTTTGTTCCACCTATTCCTCACCATATCATACTTTTCTATTTTATTTTTTGTTGTTTTATTTTATATATTTATTTTAAGGCCAGATATACTTTGATCTTTCCATTTTTATTCTCATTGTTTATATAACGTTTCTACTTTTTCTTTATAAGTTTTCCTTTCAATTTAACCATTTTGACTCTTAAATTTCAATAATGTTTATATTTTTATAATTTTTATATATTTCAAATTACAACTAACTTATGTTTGTTGACATTAATATATAATGAACTTAATCAGTGATGTCGAGAAAATCCACTTGTAGAGAAATATATATGCAAAAACGGCTCGTTTGGGTTGAGAAAATATTTTACGTATAAGAGCGAACCTGACGATGACCGAAGAAGGTCGAAACGTTGTTCGCTCTTCTACGTAAAATATTTTCTCAACCCAAACGAGCCGTTTTTGCATATATATAATGAACTTAATGTCTTTCTCGTAAAATCTTTTCTTACCCTCGAATAAAGTATTGCATCTATTTATTTTATATAAGTTTTTAATCCAGCTTTTATTTAACCTGTTGTCGTGTAAAGTGTCTTAACATAAAGAAAATGCTGAATCCCCTTTTCACGAAACCAATACATGAATATTCGTTAATAATTAACAAACAGTATGATACAAGTTAAAAAGCAAGTATTTTCATGTATTTTTACATTATTAAACAGATATGAATAATGTTTTTAACGTTATTGGTATATTTATGTGTGTAATATGCACTATTAGGAGGGTGGTAATTCTCGTGTACGAGGGTTAAACTGAGCATTAAACCATAACAATAGAGTGATTGACATATTGTGTAATACAGAATGTGAATAAATTGTATTCTACTCAGGAATAAACAGCTTTCATTAAAGAAAACAAGTTATAGCAAACGAATAAAATAATACCAGCAAGTGATCTCCATCTTAGGACAAAGACTTTGTCTGAGAACAAAAGCACATTTTTATTACAGCGTCTATTGACCTATTGTGCTATTTGTCACAGAGTATTGTGTGATATGTGGAAGAAAACAGATACAACTGTAGTAAATTCCCAACAGCAGAGCCAACTGAATGGTAAAGTTATGCTTCCAGGAAATATAAAGTCAGCACAAACCTGAAGAGGAATACTTTATTGATAGCAAGTGTTCATCAATGAAATAAATAGATCAATGGAAATTCTTCTGAACCAAAATAGAAATGAACAGCTACCACAAAACTAGGCTAAGAAAATGCGTCAAAAGAAAAACTACCAAACATGTATCCAGTGAAATTATTTGGTAGCTCTGACAGACATTCCATCATCTACTGGGTTTGTTTGACGCGGGCTTGAGACCCATGCCATTTATTTTTGTTAATGATAAGGACAAGAGTCCCAAATATTCTTTTTAAAATGACTGCTTGTGGATAAATATAACACTATGTAACAAAATTTTTACTTTTTCTTGTTCCTGGACAGAAAGTGTTATTTCCTAATTGCTTATGCCTAAAGTAAATGGAAAAAACCTATTTTTTCTCTTCAAACTTTGTTTTTGTGACCTGGAAGCATATAACGAAAACATGATAGGGGACTATATGTGGGGGCTGATACGTGAAAGTGATTTACATTACAGTCCTAAATCTCTAAAAACTACCCACTTCTAAACATTTTTGTATAACTTTAGTATAAATACATGTAAATCTTGATTTATATGTTGTTTTATTCAGCCCTTATGTAAGTGAAAATGTGCAAATTTGCCCGTTTTTACATAGAAAATAGGTTAATTTCTAAATTTAATTATCCAGGTCACAGAAGCAAAGTTTGAATGGAATAATGGCCATTTTCTGTACTTTTACAACAAAAGCTGTTAAGAAATAACACATACTATCCAGGAACAAAATTTGTGTTACATAGTATTATTTAATGTGTATTTAATTGCAGTTGCATTAGATAAAGAACGCCGTTTAGAGAAACCCGTGAATGAATATATTGAGAAGAGTGGCTAACTGTACCTATTATTGAAACTCTGAAGTAAAATTTGTTTACATGTTCAAGAATGACAGCTTCTGCCTAATCATTCATATCATAGGAGATACCTAAGTCATAGTCCCCTGCTGGTACAGCGTCAAGTTCACGGATTTACAACGCTAAAATCAGGGGCTCGATTCCTTCGGTGGACTCAGCAGCAAAGCCACATCGGGCTATCTATGACAAAACACACACACATTTAAGTAATTCAGAAGTTAAACAATGTCTGGTATCTTTTCATGGCTGTTGATGCCAGACTGCTAATCTTCCTTTTAGTAACATCAAAAGTCCTCCTATCAAATTACTATCAGCAACATTTTATGCACTGAAGAAACAGAGAAAGGTAACTTTAAAGAACCAAGCCACATTCCCTAATGTGTATTTCAAATTCAAAGCTACATGAAAAAACAACCATAATGACTTCTAAGCTTGGTAACTTATATTAAGTTGCCAAAATGTAATTTTTATAAATCGTTTATAAATCAGAATTAGGATAACTAATGAAACATTATTTATTTATTTTAACACCAATTATTATTAATTAACCAGAGCATTAACATCACACAAAACTATGGGTCTTTTGCCCAATACCAGGACTCATCATGGCGGGCGGAAAAGACTTTTTAGGTCAAATCACAGTCCTAGGGCGATATCTCACAAATTTAGACAATGGCCATAATAAATAAGCATGTACCAGAGAGAGGCCCCCTTCTAATACCAACCTCTACAAGCTTCTTTCTTATCCCTTAAAATAAGCTTATGGAAGCTGATACAGAAAATGTAACCAAACAAGGCACAATATTTATAAGATAATCGTTTTAGTATTTAACTTCTTCCTAGCCAAAAGGATAAGTTTAAATTCACGTCATTAGTATATTCAGTTTATCATGATTATGCCTGGTAGGTGCACATGCAGAACACGTACACCAAACTTTACAATAAAATGTATGGATATATCTAAGTAAAGAAACATTCCATCCTAGTTGTAGAAGGATTTTTTTTCAAGCGTGATATGTACGTCATATATTATGTTTATGTATAATCATTTAATGCATTTACTTTTCTAGTTAATCATCCGTAATTATAACCGAACAAAACTTGTGGTAACAGTACCCAAGAAAGCTTGAGGATATCCCATCTATCAAGCAAGATTCTAAACCCTAATTTTAAACAAGTTAACCATCATGGAAAATCAACGCAAGGGTGAGGAGGTGAATGTTTAAACCCACAACGTCTGTTAAAGGCAGTAGGAAGTGAGACGTTGTGTACATATGGAAGTACAATGTAATCTGTATAAATGTTCAGTAAAACACTTAACTTTATATGTAAAATATGCGTAATATAAAAACAAAGGTAAACTTCATAACCTTTCTAATTTTGACATCTTAAATTTTTCGGCACTTTTTGTTTGAAATTAAGTACAAAACTACACAATGGGCTATCTGTGTTATGCCCACCACAGGTATAGAAAAACCGGTTTCTAGCGGTGTGAGTTCGCAGATATACCATTATGCCACTGAAAGGGGGGTCACTTCTAATGTTGTACTCTAACCAAAGTAAATCATATAATGCATTTACAGGATTTTTATGTTCAGAAATAAAATATAATTTTCTTCTGGATCATAACATGTGAATTTATTAAGAATGAATATAATTATAAAATAAAAAAACAAGAAAGCAAGATTTACGAGGAAAATAAACTTTCCACTAAAGCTGAAGATGTTTTTCATTCTGTTGACGTTATATTCAGCAAGGACTTTGTGAGCTGAAAACGATTCTCCATGCTATTTTGTACTTCTGATGGTTGACCTCTCGTTATATCAATTTTGGGGTCTGCTTCCTGCTTGTATTAAGTCTTCAAGGCTTCACTTTACTTTGCATACCGGACTTTACATTATACTTCTGTTATGTCAAGTCCTCAAGTGCCAGATGAAGGAGAATGGAGGTTGAGAGTTTAACTGATTGAGTTTTCATCTGACCACCAGCTGAGGTTGAACTAAAATGGCTGCCATGGCATGAAGAAAATGGTGAACTATTGGTTTTGGAACTTTATTATTCTTCCAGAGATGGATGTTTCTCCTCTTTGAATCCACTACTCTCCTCTCAAACATAACAAAAATTAACACACCATGTAGAGTTCATGTTTCTTTCTTCTGAGAGAGTGATAATAGTAATAGCAGACATGATGGTAATACTGTGGATAGGACTTGTGTTAGCACCATAGCTAGATCAATGAGGATGGATTGGGTTATTCGGCAGATGTGATTGGTTGGTCAATGCTGCCTCTGATACTATCAGTTCCAGCAACAAATCACGAAATTACTTATCATCTGCATGATCAAAGTTGATCTCCTTTTACACCAAGATTATAAGGTTATTGCAGAAAATTCAAAGAACAAACGACATAAAATTCACCATTTAGTTTCACTCGCTAGTAGCAAGACAGCAGATGTAGTGTTGACGAAATTCGCCAACACATCCATACTTTCATCTGTGTATAGCAACAGATTTACAGCTATATTACATGCCTGGTCTGGTATTATCTAAAAACTGATCAGGAGTGATTTTTTTTTTTAAAACTGTAATTACTTGAACGCTGCAGAAAATGAGAAGGCACACAGTGGGAGCTTTCAAAGACCAGCGATTAAGATACTCGTATCACAAAAGCGCCAATTCTTAACGACTGGTAACGCTAGCATCCTCAACTCCCGCAGTTTATATACAATACAACATTATGATTTGAAATCTAAAATGAATTACTTAATACAAATTTTAAAAGAAAATAACAACAACAAAACATATGCAATGTATCTAGGCTTTTATTTCGAAAATTTGACCTGTTGGTCTCTATTGCTATGCCACCCTTCAAGACGTTTAACATCGTAACATTAAACTTCTCATCATGAACATAAATTAATAACTAATGTCATCTCTTAACATCAAAAGTGTGCCAGAAGTCGTTACACGGTAAGCTTCTTATATCACAATAATTTGATTGACACAGCTTTCAAAATATTCCAACAGCTGATAATCCTTTAGGGTTCTTTTTATTTGCAACTATATTCTTATCTCCTGTCGCTTCTCATTTTGTAACATTATCTACATTAGTTAGCTGATAAAATGTTGTAACTCTCTATAAATCATTAAATGTCACCTATAAGAAAACTATATGAATAGTTTTAACTCTTACATTTTTTAATGAAGTGAAATTTTTAAGCTATTTTTACACTATGATTTTTCAAAACGTCTCAAAAATTTTCACTGATTGCTGTATGATAATACATTTTATAGCGTAATGGAATAAATTAATACACTCGAACAGACTAAATACGGAGCTGAAAATAGTTGACTATTTTTCTTCTTTTGTCCTCCTACGAGTTGATGGTAGGCCTACGATTTCTCCAGTGGCACAGCGGTATGTCTACCGATTCCCACTACTAAAAACCGGGTTTCGATACCTGTGGTGGGCAGAGTACAGATATCCCATTGTGTAGTTTTATGCTTGATTCTAAACAAACAAACAATAGGCTTACGAACGTACAACGATAACTTCGAACTACAAAAGAACAAAAGCCTGTATTGCAGCTGTTTTAGAGTTGTCTTATTAAATGCTTGTGGATTAAAACTTTAAAGGGTGTTAATAATATACAGTAAAGATTCTCGGAAATAAATAATACATAATTACCAGCTTATGTGAGTAAAATGATTTACACTAGGCAATACTACCTTTAGAATATACAAATCATTTCATCAGATACTTTTTTCATTTTTTGAGTTTAATTAATGATTTTTTTTCTCAAATCCACATGTTAACTTGATTTTGTTTTGTTGATCGGAACATCGTACCTTGTTATTTTGGTTTGCTTTTTTTGGTGAACGAAACATCGTACTAGACCAGAATGTGTCGATCACCTGGATATGATTTCACTGTAATATGTGATTTGTAGCCCAATTGGCCGTTAAGCCTAATAACAAATTGACCTGATAAGTAAAAACAAACTAATCTATTTTCATCAGATAAGCATCCTAGTTAGGCCCGGCATAGCCAGGTGGGTTAAGGCGTTCGACTCGTAATTTAAGGGTCGCGGGTTCGAATCCCCATCGCACCAAACATGCTCGTCCTTTCAACCGCGGGGGCGTTATAATGTGCGGTCAATCCCACTATTCTTTGGTGGTGATGACTGGCTGCCTTCTCTCTAGTCTTACGTTGCTAAATTAGGGACGGCCAGCGCAGATAGCCCTCGTGTAGCTTTGCGCGAAATTAAAAAAAACAAACAAAAACACCCTAGTGGAATAAGAACATTTTGCTTATTCTTTCTCTTTGAAAACACATCATTTTTATTTTTATTTTAGAAATTTCTTTTAATATTATTTTAAAATTTGATTATATTCAAGCGTATTCCACAACAAGGATAACGAAACTGACCACTAGAAATATTTAGTAAGCTTTTATGGTGTATTTAATTAATTTTTTTTCGAAATTTTTGTATAACGCTGCTGAAAGGTCTGTGCAAACACAGACGTGGCTGGTTTTGAGCCGATTAATTGGAGAGAAGGCAGCTGTTCAAACAGTTTAACTGCTTTCTTATAGCGCACCTGTGGTCTCAAAGAGCACAGCACGTTTTTGCGAAAACAGGCTGAGAAACGTGTGTGCTTTTTCTTATAGCAAAGCCACATCGGGCTATCTGCTGTATCTACCGAGTGGAATCAAATCCCTGATTATAGCGTTATAAATCCGTAGACTTACCACTGTCCCAGAGGGGGGAGACGGGTTGGGAGACATGAATCATTGGATTCACAATCCAAGCACACCAATCGATTGGCCACTTTCGGCACCCTTATTTAACGACCACTATTGAACATACGAATAACATAATACTTTTCGAACCTAAGTAATTTTTTATTATTATATGTATGAGAATATTGATGTTATCATTGGTCAGTTTGTTTATCACTTTATTTTTTAGAACAAAACGATATCGGACGGTCTTTTATACCCGCCCCAGGTAATCAAACCGAGATTTTAACATTGTTAAGTCCGTAAACTTACCGCTGTCCCGCCTAGGATCTTATTGCTTAGACAAAATGTCAAACTGATAGTGTTATTATTTTTAGGAAATACTCGGTGAAAAAATAACAAGAGCGTAACAAATTGTTGGATACATGCTGAGTGGCCAACATGCAAACAGGCAGTATTAATATAAAAACTAAACACACATACATATGTAGTTCTCTCTAGCACTAGCAAATTAGTCTACACACACAGAAAAGAAAAATTAGCAACATAGATTTTTAACAATACACAAAGACGTAGTAATTTGACACGATAACTTACTTGGTGGATCAGACCATTGGTCAGTAGACTTATGTATGGATCCGTCAACAGCTAGTTGAAGCTGTGACACGTTCGTTATACAGAAAACGTTACTCCCTGGGGTATTCCACCTCGTTATAAGAAACTTTACTGCTTGATAAAGCACTGCCCAGGCTTGTTCCTCACTCAAGGGTGCATTGAAAGCATGAAGAATGGACGACAACTTAACGCTGCGATGCTGGGCAATGTCTGATTCCAACCTCTTACTTTCCGCCATCAGAAAAAAAAATATTTTTGCGAGATTTGAAGGTGATTCGTATTCACATACTGATTTGTTAAGTTATCCTACTTCTCAGTATCTGCTTCGAAATTCTGGTTTACTCGTAGGTTATACCTTTTCAACCTTTCTCTTTGAACGACTGAACGTGAGATATTTAGGCCAATAATTGATAATAAAACCCAATTAAATTAATTAATGTAAAAGCAAAGAGGACGCACGCCTCTTATACCTTGTAGCTCATGGCTAAAGTTCCTTCCATCATAAAATAAAAATAGCGCTAACCACGTGAAAGGAGTGCTATGTGTAGGCTGTAAAACAGATAAGATTAAGAGCCCTTGTGGAATATTTTTGAAGTGGCTTAAACATACATTTCAAAATAGAAACAAATATCTAAATTCCCACACAAAACCTCTTTTTCACAAAGTTTATAATACAAAATATAGTTCAGTCACACACACACGCAAAGAGATACTTTTATTTGTCGAAAATTATCGTTAATATTATTTGTTGGTTTAGAAATAAGAATTTATAACTCAGTTAAGTTTACTTTAAAGAAGGGCCATAGTGGCTTACCTGCTGCGTCTACCTCAGACAATCAAAAAATGGATTTTAGCGTTGTAAGCTTACAAACCTCCCACTGACCGACTTGAAACAACTAGGGTAAAAAAGAGCCTTAGGTAATTGTTGCAAAAAATAATAACAAACTTGAAAAAATAGTTAAGTATTTAAACTAACAATTACATAAAGAGTATAGTTTAAGATTATCGTAATAAATGTTATTTAAACCTAATCTTTAAATAAGGGAATAAAAATAAGTTAAAAATAATTTTATGAGCTTTGCTTTATATATTATTATTTGTATTTTTGGCCAAGCATAAAATAAAAGCTTCCTCTCAGGTTCACGATGGCTGCAAAATAAAATATTTATCGCCCCATCTTTTGACAGTTTTGAAAATAAAATCCAGTGTTAAAATAACATAAAAAATATATTTTGTCAGTAATCGTCATTCACACTGGTTAATCAGTTTTTAATAGGTGTATTAAATTAATAAGCTAAAATAGCACTGCTAAAAAATCTGGTTTCGATATCCATGGTGGGCACCTCATTATGACTGTTTAAGCTTAACAACAAAGAAACAAAACAAAATACCTACAAACATCTCATCGTCATTGACAGAATGTAGAACTACTTACAAATTGATGATACAGTTACATAAATACTTGTGCGTTTGAAGTGTACCTGTTCCAAAAAGTAATCAGATGTTTAGTCACAGTATCAGCTTGTATGTAGACGCCATTAGGGTGCATCCGTTTACAGCAAGACACAAAACACTCCACTTGTAGTGGGTCCAAAATGTTTCGAATTTACCTCCGAGAGATGAGTTTTTTTTTGTTTTTTTTAGAAGTTAATCATGTTTCACACTGTCGCAAATAGGACATGCATACTTGTTTGTGAAAAATCTGGAACCACATCCAACTTCATTCATATGAAATACAGTGCATATTACAATAGTGAATTGTATTATAGACAGGAATAAACCATAAAGACCTTACTGTCCTCTGTATCTGGTAGAATGCCACAATTGCTAATGATCACTTATAAGAATCATATCATGCTTGGGGCCTCACGTTGGCGTAATTGATCCAACATGTTTCTACGAAAATGAGGAATTGTCTGCACTTTCACTTGACCTCAATCTCACACATGTATGAGATGTTCTTTATGAATACGTGTCGCATATCATCAAGTGACGTTCGGTACTATAGATGACCTGGAAACAGCTCTTCGAAACTTTTACAGAAGTGATCTAAAATTCTGTACTACCTTATAAATACTCTGGGTTTTAGTACACATTACTGACGTCAGGCTTTTCTAGACGTTCGTAGTAATCGTATCTTATGATAGAATACTATCATACTATCAGCGATGGTGACTCGTGAATTATAAAGATGCAAACCCACTTCTGATCAAGTATGAGCATTTGCTTTTCAGATATTCAGTTTACATTGAAAAAAACGTAAACTGAGGGATGATTTTCGTTATTTTATACCAGAAGTTTCGCCTTGTGATAACTAAAATAATAAAATCTAAATTGTCCTTTAACTGTTTTATGAAAACGGTATTAAGCATTTGCAAAACACAAGTTTTAGAAATGGTATGCAAGGAGCGAGAGTCAAAATGAACTAAAGAAATAAAAATGAACAGTTAAAACAGAGTTCTTCATCACTGATAAAGGGTATGTTTTTATTTAATTAGCAAGCTTATAATTTAGTTGTGAGACTTCAAATGATGCTGGAACAAAAAACAGGAAAATATCAGGTCTACATAGGACAAAGACGAATGCAAGAATAATACATGTTGCTGTAATTGGATAAGACAAAAAGCAATTGATTACCATATTGCTAATTCAACCAAGCTTCTAGTATGGTGTCATCCAAGCCCTTTCAGAGGTTCAGAGAGGCCTCTTACTATTATAATAATAAATGATGGCACATGAAAACAAAATAAGACAATCATTAGCCTACGATAAAGGTGAAACATAATTTGAATATTTAATTTGCAGCTCTAAGCTGATTGGAAAGTACACAAAATTAGTTGAGAAACTTAACAAACATCAAAAAACAAGTGTCTAAATTTGAGTCCCGGACGAAATGGCTCTTTTGGTACGTATCTAATTAGCTTTCTTATTACCCAATCTTTAGATCTTTTATTTTGATAATCATTTACTTCAAATATTCAAGGGTGATAATAACTCACACGATCTTGTACAAGTCTCTCTGCCACCCACTTTATTGAATATAGGTTCATACCAGTAAAACACGACACAGAAAAAAAGCCAAAACTAGAAGTATGTAACCTTTCTTTAATGTAGAAGATAACTGCAAGTTTATGGTCTTTGCATATCTGATATACAAGAGTATCGTCAACAACACGTAGAACACCTTCATGAAAATTAAAAAACTAAATATTTAAATAACTAAAATGTATTATGATGTTTCATATTATTTTAACAGTCTTAATCTATGTTTAAAGAACGGTCTTATATTGTTTGTTTTGAATTTCGCGCAAAGCTACTCAAAGGCTATCTGCGCTAGCCGTCCCCAATTTAGTAGTGTAAGACTAGAGGGAAGGCAGTTAGTCATCACCACCCACCGCCAACTCTTGGGCTATTCTTTTACCAACGAATAGTGGGATTGACCGTTACATTATAACGCCCCCACAGCTGAAAGGGCGAGTATGTTTGGCGCGGCCGGGATTCGAACCCGCAAACCTCAGATTACGAGTCAAACGCCTTAACACGCTTATATACTAGATTCTCATACTCAGAGAATAACTGTCGCACAAAGATATAATTCATGAGAATACAGTTTATCAGCTTGTTTTCGTAGTTATTGGTTATTTGAACTTATTTTTAAATAAAGGATTTTATTTTTTGAAATTTTGTAACACCTTTAGGGTAGTTTCATGAGTATTTATTTCTACAACGATAATTAATATACATTCGACAACAAAATAATGTTATTTCACCATACCCATAGAACAAATAATTAGTTTATACAATTATTCTAATACATTTTAATAATGTATTAATAATAATGTATTATTTAATATTTTTTTAAAGTTTTTCTCATCAATGCGATTTATCTGCACCTCCACAGAGCAATAACCAGTTAACCAAGACGACTTATTATTTTTATCTTCTCTGAATTTACTAGTTTAAAATTGTAAGGTTAATTTTATTTTTCGAAATGTGGATGTTAATAGACTATGTTAAGATTCGATTTTAAACCAAGGTTAAGGTTAAAGCAACATTTTATATAAAAGATGAGGGGGCTTGGAATCAGCGTTCCTGTGTTACCTTGCAATCATTTCACTCTTCATGTAAAATAATCTATGTAGTTTAACTATGAACTATCTGTTCATATTAAAATAAACTGTTTGTGTTTCTTTCTGTATGTATCAAACCCATCATACCCAGGTGGTTAGGGCGCTCGACTCCCAGTCCGAGAGTCGAAAGTTCAAATCTCCGTCACACCAAACATGTCTGCCCTTTCAGTTGTGGGCGCGTTATATTGTGACAGTTAATTTTACTATCCGTTGGTAAAAAGAGTAGCCCAAGAATTGGTAGTGGTTGATGATGACTGGCTGCCTTCCCTCTTATACTGCTAAATTAGCGACGGCTAGCGCAGATAACCGTTTTGTAACTTTGTGCGAAATTCAAAAAACAAAAACAAATTGCATGTAACAGTTACAAAATGTAACTGCTAAAAAATTATTGTAATTGGACTAAATGTGAGCTGACAGGTACAAAAATTCCACGCGATCATTTTCAAGAACGAGAGATTGTGACGTCATAAGTTGTAATGAATGAATGAAAAAGAGTAAGAGGTATAATTAAATAAAGTATTATAGAGCAAAACAGGTTTAGATTTTCGCACTCACTTTATAGTGTTTTAAGTCTTTTACATGTACTACTTGTTTCAAACGCAAAGGGCGTTTTTGAGGCAACAGGTCATGAAATTGGAAGTTATTAAACGACTTGCACTGATAAGTGGGGAAGCCTAATAGTTTTCCACGTTGTGCTTAACGAATTTTAGTACAGAATGATATCTACTGGAATATGAAGTCAAAGACAATGGGCATACGAAGAACTTTTGCCAGGAGGGGTGGGGGGATTTAAATGGAAATCAAGGCGACGGAACCGCTTTGAAAGTCTTATCATTACAGTCAAGAAAACAATCTCCACATCCACAACGTTTCCGAATATCTTCAGGCGACTTCAAAGTTTAACTCAACATTATTATTCATGATTAAAAACTCTTGGTTAATTTAAATCCCTTATAACCTAGTACCATTTTGCCGCTATCTGTAAAACCCATATTGCTCACTAAGTATAATATTAAGCCTGAATTACGAGAGCAATTATTTCTGAGAGCCCCTGGTTGTCTGTCAAGCCTGTTAGATTTCAATCAAAACACTAATAGGTATTTAAAAGTAGTGGTCTAGAGAATAGGCATGATCCCACAGTCAGATGTGTTGGGTTTAATAGTTGTAAGGTAAGTTTAAGCCATACTGCAGACTTGTATTTATATATACGATACATCCTTCATAAAAGTAAATTTTTGTCAACTCCGATCACACTGTGTTAGGACTAAACTCGTGCTGCGATACTGGCAAATCTGTGTCCGTCTCTGCTGACCTGAGTGAGAATTGCCATGTCCAACATCCAATTCGTTGTAGTAAAACGTTAATATTATATTCTATTTAGTTGAAGGAAGTGGCAATTGATAAATCATATATGGGGTAATCTAGCACCCAACTGCATATTCTATACTTTTATTGTAAAATTAATTAATAAGGCAAATGTAACCTCTAGTTTACAAGTAGTTAAATACACTGTACCCATATATTATGAAAAAAGCTGTTGATTGTGACATGTGGCTGAAATCTTACTAGTTATCATCAACATTAATCCTTGATTATAGTCTTAATGTCTACCAAAAAATATGCCCACCTTCATGACAACCAGACTTTTGGATGAAAGGTCCTCTACATTTAAAAAATATAATTTCTTGAAAAAGGAGGAAACAAAACAAAATGTTGAGTAGATAAAAACTTCAAAGATTCCTCAAAGTTTACTTTTTTTCATTCACTTGTGATTAAAATAGATTATTCTTGCCAATTTTGTAAATATTACCAAAATCGAATTTAAAAAGTCCTCAATATAATAATTTTGATAACTTCAGTTTTAACTAATTCAGTACCTGTTTAAATAGTGAAACCCTAGTGTCAAGGATCTTACTTTATAATTTGCTCTTAGGAGGTTTTAATCATTGTATTAGAAGTAAAGATAGTCTGAACTTTTAGTAGACAAGTAAAAACCTCTAGTATGAAAAATATTTGTCTTCAGAATTTTTGCTTTGGATTATTTGGTAGTTTTAGGTTATTTTGATACTTGGTTAACACATTTTATTGAGATGAAAAGTTCAGAATTAACGTTTAGGATTTACTATTTTTCTTTGGAATTAAAACTATTTGATATATTCAAAGTGTTTAATTAAAATAAGGTTATCTTGATACACACCTTGCCATTACAAACTCTCATCCAAACCTAAGCAAAGGTAGCATGAGTAATGTCATCTATCATCACTATTCACTGTTAGGATGTGAGTATCCAGTACAATCAAAGACATTTTATACTGCTTTCAAGCTATTGTTATTGTGTTTTCTATTTAAATATTTAATATAATAATACCTACCATTATTTTACTTTTACTTCTTAAAGCCAGCAGGTTTCACATATCATTTATTTCACATTTCAATTTTAGCAGCTGTATTCCCATTTTTATTATCTTTTTGTTTTATATCTATATTTTTCCTATCATAAAAAATTATAGTATACACATATTGGTCAACAATAGGATTTCAAATATGGTCAATGCATTTTCTCTGTGACAAGGGATCTGAATACTTTGTAATCCACAGAATACATCAATCAGTGTTGTCATACAATATCAAACTTCCAACATTTTGATGAATGTGAAATAGTATTTTTTTCTTAAATAAATTCATAAAAATATTGATTTAAAGGTTCATCATGCATCGTAGACACAAAATCTTAATGTCTATGATGTCACGTGGCTTCAACTGTTAAACTTTTTGTATTCTTAGTACGGTTGTATCCTGTATTTGGAAAGCTTTTCTTTAATTCCAGACAGAGCCTGTAATTTAAAAAAAAAATTTTTTAATTTTCAAAAGAGATGTCAGTTATCTTTGTATTATAAACAATGCTGGAAAAAAATGTACATTTTTTGTGTTCTAAAATGCTGCATGTATATCATCTCACACATAAAAGAGTTATCTCACAAATAACCTAATTTGAACTTGTTTACAATTTAAAACATATGGAGAATGTAGTCTCTGGAACCCGATAAACAACAACGTATTTATAGTTACATTGGTAAAGAAAACATCACTAGTACAAAGACCAATATTATTCATCTTGTATGTCCAGGAAGAATATAATCTGTTTTAACAGGCCAATGATACACAGCTTGCTTGTAGTTCTATGGATAGGAAGGCATATCATTTCTTTGACAGTCTACTAATACCCAGCTTGTGTAGAGTTCTACAGTTAAAAAGAATTTCCTTTCTTTAACACCTAATAACATACAGTTTATTTATAGTTCTATAGATAGGGAGAAAATTTCTTAAGCAGTGGAATAATACCCAGCTTCATTACATTTTCACAGCTATAGAGAATACTATCTTTCTGTAAAGATGACCCCTTACACACGTGTATGTGTATTAGAATTTATTACCCAGAGTTGGTTGGCTTGATTACCATCATTTTTATTGTGGTAAATAAAAGGGGCCTAACAGTTTACCTGGCTGTTTTGTTTTAGGATTTTTGTCAAAAAGGAGGATAAAATAACACCCTGAATATTTCTACTTTTTTATAGTCTTTTGGCTTTGAATTAGACACACAAGTAGTTAAATTAAAAAAGACAATCATTACTTATTATAAAGTAGGGTATACAATTAGCCCCTACTGAGATCATTAGGGATTATAAAACAAAAGAAAAAAAGGGAGGGAAATATTCTTATTTATACAATTTCTACTCCTTTAACAGGTACACTCAACTGGTTTTGTTTTTTAACAACTTAGTAATACCCAGCTTGTTTAAAGTTCTGTAGCTAGAACGAATATAATTTCTATTAACAGTCTAATAATACACAGTTTGTTCTTAGTTCTACAGATACAGAGCTCATAATACACCTATTAATAACTAACTTGTCTAAGAACTCTATTGGTAGGGAGAATTTAAATTTAACATCAGTATGCAATTTATTACAAAATTTCCATTCTAGTATTTAATGTCACTAGAATCTGACATAATACAATATTCACTCACTAACAACATTACATTTATAAAGTACCTGGAAAAACTACTTAGTAGCATTTCTTTAAATGTTGACATTAACACATTATAGCATTCAGTCATTAACAACAATACATTTATAGAGTATCATGAAAACCTACACAACAGTGTTTAATATCACTTGATATTAACACATCATTCATTCATTAAAAACATTAACATTTTTTTTCAATAACTAAAGTCTTCTTTCTAAAATGCTACAATTTAATGAAATTACAAGTTAAAATAACATATGGTGACATTACTTGCAATAGTATATACCTTTTATTCTAGTGGGTGGGAAGAGTTCTACCATATTTTGTTGCATAAAAAGTAAAAGACATCAAGGTACATCAGTACATATATTTAAGTTGTATGCACATTCTTAAGAAAACCATTTTCTTGTTTCAGTAGAACTTCATGCACAGTAGACATAATAAGTTTGAAATTTTTAATGGGCTGGAATTTCCTGTTGAAAGAAGAGGAGACATTTTTTTTTACTTCTATACTCAGGACTTTTACAGGTCCAGAAGCCAAAATGTCATCTTTTCTTTCAACAGTTAGTTGCAGTCTATTAAAATTCTCAAAACCACTATTATCTTTATTTTTCTTCTTACAAAACAAAGAGAAATAATTTGTTCTGTGTTTAAAAGAACTACAACTCTAGTTTACTTGGAAGAACAATGACTAAAAAAGTTGGAAATGTTTTCAAATATTCATAGATGATGATATAAGTAGTGAATGAACTTTATTCAATAAATTCTAATTACTCAGATTTTGGAAACTATAGATTCTAACTAGATTAATTATAAATGCCAGTAGCGTAAAACTGTCAAAATGAGAATGCAAGCCACGAAGTGTTACGTATGATAATTATGCATTTCAAAAATACAAGTTACTGATCGTATAAAAAAAATCTGTCATGAAAACCAGTCTTTAATAATGTTCTTCCCTCATTGTGATGATAGCTTGATGTTAAAATAAAACACAGTAAAACCTCACTAACATACTCTTTCAACTCAAACATGACTGATGGATCATCAGCAGGTCAATGACAAAAAAAGGGGATCCAAATTTTATTGGATATTCAGTAAGCCATAATTTCTTTTAATACCCCTAAAAAAGGTCAACTTAACCATAAAAACTCTATTAAACAAAGAAAATATTTATATCAAATAACACTAGCTTAGAAAATATGTTTCAGCATTCCACTTATTTGGAAAACACACTTTAGGTATCCTAAATAATACTTAAAAAAAATATGTTTAATGCATTCCACTAGCTAAGAAAATTAATTTAAGGCAACCCACTTACTATTATGGAGAAAGATAATCTGTTCAAGGATCAAGAGTGCATCTCCACAACAAATGTAACTCTACATACATAATTATTATTATTTTAGTTCTATAAAGAATATTTTTTGTATATCAAACACCATAATGTTTCTTGTTTACAAGACAGTTTGTTTAGAAAATTAGGTGTGCTATACATATAATAAAAATTACCTTAAAAACACTTAATGTTGACTGCTGCAGCATATTCTCAGATAAAATAACATTAACCTTTAAAGGAATCACAGCTGTAATACACCTTTAAATTACTGAGACTCTAACCATAATTCCCCATTAAAACATTGAAGTCGGCAATTTGTATCACAGGCTACAAATTATCTTGAGTAATTTCAGTTCCATGCATTGAATATTCTTTTCATTTGTTACTTTCAAATCATTATATTTTCAACCTTTTTAAGATCATTAGGCTAAACAAACTTAAAAGAATGCTGATCTATTTGTTGAACAATTCTAACTTTTAAAATCATTGCAGCTTCAAATCAAACATTCTTTCAGAGAACATAAACTGACTTGCATGATAAAATTTTATCTTAATATAATTATAATTACAAATTACCTTGAAGTTTTCAGAAGAGGTTTCTTTTATCCATACACATATCCTGCCATCTTCTGCTCCAGTTAAAATTGTTTGACTCTACAATAAATGAAATACTTAGGAGTAGAAGAGTAATTTTAATTCAATATTTTTTTTTCTATAGTAAACATATATATAAATCTCTTTAGTAGCTTAGAAGAACAGGATCTTTCATATCAAAAGGAAACGTTACACACACCAACGTATTACCCTTGGTAACACATAAATACATGATTTTTGCTACTTCTGTAGTAAGTTTTCAACCTTATCTGAAACTTCCTATTAACTGACCATGTTACAGCACACAAACAATTCAATTTGAACCATGCACAATAAAGTTTCTTAACCTTTTTGCAATGGGTCAGGAATCAAAAGCCATGTCATCTCCTTTGTTGAATTGCATTAAAATTTTATGAATTTATATCAACAAGTTTAAAATCAAATTGTAGACTATAATTCAAACTTTAATATTATACAAAGTTAATTTCTTAATTGAAAAGTAAATATTAAAAGAACACATAAGTAGAGATTTTAATGAGTAACATAGTATGTTGAAGGCAGCACTGGTTACAATTAGATGTTTGTGATGTCAAAACACTAAGTTATAGTTTCGTGAAAATTTAATTATGATTTTATAGTTATTCAACTGTATATATGAAACATAAAATAAAAATTGTTTGATATTCTCCATGTGTGAAATTTTAAAAGGCTTAGCCACCTATGTCCAGCAGCAATTGAGTTCAATTTTTCTACATTTTAAAATAAAAGTTTAATCATTTATTTCTAAATAATAATCCATACACATATACAATGTATAATAATTGAAATGTCACTGTATACTACAAGATACTAGTCCATTAAAACATAGCCAAGATATGGAAAACTAGAGGTCAGTCTTATATTATTGGATATGTAAAAAAAGTGCACGTGTACCACATCATTGCAAGTTATGTAATGTTAACTAGGCATGACTGTAAGGTCAATATAATAATAAATATACAAGAGTTATGAGACTTAAGTTACTTTGATTGAAAATTTGTATTTTCATGTAATAATATGTAGTCATTCTTCCATGAAAAAAAAGCATAATTTATATTTATTTCTGTATTTTTGTTTATGATGGTTATGAGGATGGTTAGGTGACAGACCAAACATAGTTAAGGTATATAGAAAACATAAAATACACTCTTACTGAAAACAAATACTTGAAATGTATATGAAAGGTTTTACAGATTATCTAAATAGTACTTGAGATTTTTGGAAGGAATAATAGTTTTTCATCATAACATGAAAGCACCTTACACTCAGACTAGTAACAAAACAGTCTTGATATTTTCACAAACAAATCTTTAGCAAAGACATTTTATTAAAAAAATGTGATTTCTTTGTGTAAAAAAATGTAATCTTTGCTAAAAGCCAACCAAATTTTATGAAGATACATATGTTGTATCAGAACTTATAGTGTAAATACTTAACGTGTCCAAATGTGTAGACAAACTTGTGTATATTATACCAAGCCCATTGTGAAAGGGTTAATTAATAATATCTTAAGGTTAATAATTCAGTTTAAGAAAATATAAAAGTGTCCTACTTTCAGTGTTTTTGACATAAATCTTAACACCTTTACCTACCCTCAATGAAGATGGATACACCTATCAAAAACAGTTGAAGTTTAATAATATTATTTATCAACTTTTTCAATACTTTTTATTATTAAAACTAAATCTCAGATGATTTGGAATGGAATATTACTAATATTACATGCAGCAACTAGCAAATCATTAACAGATTACAGCACTTGTAGCTATACAGAAAAATTTACAGGTGCATAGGACTTAATTTTCTGCAAAATATGTAACTTTATATTATATATTATTTTATGGGTGGAATTGTACAGGCTTCTTGTTTAATTCTGTGCCATTAAAATTCCATTTGTTATATAACAGCAAAAATTGTAAGACTTTAATGTTGTTTAATTATTAAAACATGGTCGTTAATATAATGTCTGAAGAAGTTTGAAAGAAGGCTTTCAAATAGGGATAGAAACCTTACTATACAAATATGTTTACCTATTTTACCCATGTTCATTTGATTGCACAAACAAATTAAATAAATATAAAATTAAAAAAAAACAAACATTTGATGTCTACTGCTTTATTAGACTGTCATCAAAATCTACAAAAGCATAAGAGAAAAGATAATCAAAAAGCAACAAATATGCTAATGAGAAAACTGGGCACAAAATTTTGCAAAAAAAAAAAAAAAAAAGAAAAAAAAAAGGGGGTGACAGAATATAAACTTGACCAGGTTTATTAAGCCCAACATGTGTCAGGCTGTGTCTAAACTGACTAAATCCTTTAACAGTGGGGAGGATTTGATCATTTCCAACTGTATCATGTGAAGACTACAAAAACTATTATATGGCAGAGGAAAATCAGTTTTAAGTCCATATATTTCAGATGAAAACAAGAAAGCATAGTTTAAATGCAAACTGTACAGAGTGAAGCAGTTTTAAGTCCATATATTTCAGATGAAAACAGGAAAGCATAGTTTAAATGCAAACTGTACAGAGTGAAGCAGGTGATGCAGGCTGATAATTCACAGTAGAGTAAAATTTCATGAACAAAACCATATAAGGCACTTGATCCACATACTTAAATGTTGTACAATCCTTTGCCACAAGCTGCAAAACAATAGTTGGCAATACTTTTTGCTAAATTGTATATATTCAAACAAGATGTCTTCAAGCAATATGTGAAGTCTATGCTATAGTAACTTCAAGTGTGGGATTCCAAGGATTCACATAGCACACAGTTATCCCAATAATTAGAGACTTGTAGACCCAGTATGTAAAGTATTTAAATTTATGCATGTTGAAAGAAAGATACAAGACTTGGTGTGATGTTGAAGCAAAAATTAACACTGTTTATTGGAAAATGTGTAAGATTCATATATTAGCATGTACTGTAGGCCTATCATATTGGTGAAGTTAAAAGTGAAATAACTTGAATTTAAATGAAAGAAATTAAATTGTACTTGACAGTCGATTGGTATCAACTGTTGGTGAATAAACAAAATTAAAAGAAGTGTACACAAGAATCAGATAGGGTGAAAGAAACAGTAAACAGAGACAAGACTATTAACTGTCTGAAGTCAGTTCTGATGAGCTGGACTACATCACTATACTTTGTCTAAGATAATTATAATTCCAGTAATACCCAATGTACTGAATGCACAGCTCAAGTTTTCTTCTCCTCCAATTCCAAAGGAACATTATATTACTAGCCTCTTTAACTTTGATCACTCTTCTGAATGCAAAGATTTGTTCATTCTATCCTTGAGTTACAAGGCTGGTGAAACTCCCCATAGTTTGTTTGTTTGTTTTGAATTTCGTGCAAAGCTACTTGAGGGCTACCTGCACTAACCGTCCCTAATTTAGCAGTGTAAGACTAGAGGGAAGGCAGCTTGTCATCACCACCCACTGCCAGCTCTTAGGCTACTCTTTACCAACAAATAGTGGGAATGACCATCACATTATAACACCTCCATGGCTGAAAGGGCAAGCATGTTTGGTGTGACATGGATTTGAATGCCTTAACCCACATGGCTATGCCATGCCCTCCCCATAGTATTCCAACATCTTTTAAAAATTGTTTAGCCAAGTATCAAAAATTAATTGGGATGGTTAATGAGATTTCATTAGGAATATCTCCAGTCTAATCCACACCTCCAAACAAATGTTTCTTCTCTCATCAATCAAATTCTTAATATAATCTCTGATGATTCTGTCTAATTCTGTATGTGAATGATGTAAAGTGAAGAATACTTTTAAAAAAAGTGCATTAATGAAATCAGGAAATGTAACAGAAATTCATAGAATAAATTTCTCCAAACTGCAGTAACTCCAGAGATAAAAATAAAAAAATGAGCATTAACAGAAATTATTCAATCAGCTTACTAAGATACTTTATTAACAAATACCTTTGTAATACTGTATACATCATTTCAGCACCAATAAGAAGGACTGTAAATCTTGATGTTGATTTAGTCACAGATAATGATGTATTTTTGATGTAGTGATAACTTGAAAGGATGAACATAAGTATTTACTATTATTTTAATGTCTTTTTGTTTCAGTTTAATATATATTTAGAAATGTACATAACTCATATTGTGTATTGTGCAAATCCCACCTGTTCTATAAATTTGTAGAAGATTCTTGAGAATAAGAATCAACAATGTGTATTTTATGAAAGCAATGACATATCTTCGACTATAGTTGGGCCAACTACACTTTCTAGAACTTCGTCTAAAGATTATAAATCAATGTGCCAAGAGACAGTTTTAGAATATTGTTTGGTCACCAAAGTCAGTGTACTCTAAGACTTAGAAATTATAACTATATGTACACAACTCATATTGTTAAATGTGTATTGTGCAAGTTCCACCTGTTCTATAAATTTGTAGAAGATTATTATTATTTTCACACATACTACTAATTAAAAAGTTATTTTTAATGTAGCTGTGCCACACAAGATATTCAGTAGTTATCTTTCATACATATTAGTTTTAGAACAATTACGTAAAAAATAGTTTATACTTTTACAAACAAAACTAATTTAGTTTCATATTTGTTAATAATAGTAATAATACATCATTAGTAAACCCCATACATCACATTTCATGTTATCAGTAAGCTTCAAGTTCAACAAACATTTAAATCATCAGTAAACTTCATAAAAAAATGAAGATTTAATATAACAAGTAAACCTTACAGAAAATAGATATTTAACATGAGTAGTAAACCTCATCCAAAACAAACAATGAACATTGTGAATATTTTCTACAATTTGATAAATAAGTAAATCAGAATTAGTGAAGACCAATTGTTATACATGTACTTTTCATTTGGTGAAAACAATTCTGCTTTAAACTGTCAGTATGGACTAGTGTTAGATTACCACAAGAAACCATCATAATAGGTATTTAGGCTAATTCTGTTTTCTGGGCAATTTCTTATTTAGGAACTCTAATGTGATGCAATATAGCTATATGTCTTTGGTAAGTAATAAACTATTGCATTATAATTATACTTATCGTAAGACATTAATGTTAGGCCTATTACATTTGAAAACTACAGTCTAAATTTAAATTAATCAGAAATTACTTGAATCAGTTTTTAAAACTACCAATAACTATGGTAATCTAAAACACAAACTATCTTGTAGGAGCAACTGGAATAAAAATGAATTAGGTTTATTTAAATACTATACCTCCTCAATCAACTGAGCAGCTCGAATTATCCCTTGGTGACCACCATTCAGTATAGAAAACATGTTATTTTCCTTACTGACAGCCCACAACAAACATTGTCCACTGTGAGATATTTAAAAATAATCTTGAAGTTATTTTCAAAGAATTTGTTTATTTTTTAATTTCATTGGTTAATTAAGTCAATTTGTTTTTTATACATTTGCAATTGAAATTTCAATAAAACGTTCTCTAACAAAAAGCTGGTATAATTGATATCTGATAGTAAATTTACTGATAAAAACATGTTATATAGATTATTTAGAGAAACTGGATAATGTCTGTCTAGATTTCCTTATTAAGTACTTTAAGAAATAAAGAAAGAATAGTGTTATGGATATTACCTGGCTGTTCCTGTGAGTAACTGGACAGAGTTTGGTTGGTTGTCAGGAAAAGTTTTCACTAAATAATCAACATTCTCAGTATTCTGTATAACGATGAAAAAAGCAACTTCACTCAAGTGGTATTAGTATTATAGAAAATATAACCGATTTCTCAATTTATCTTTAATTACCTTCTGACTAGGAAATAAAGTCCAACATTATATCATAGTGCTAATAAAATTTTGTAATTTTCTTATTAATTTCTTTTAAGTGTTGTTAACACATTTTCAGTTAATTTGTTTGTTTTTGAACTTCATGCAAAGCTACACAGGGCTATCTGTGCTAGCCATCACTAATTTAGCAGTGTAAGACTAGAGGGAAAGCAGCTAGTCACTATCACCCCCTGTCAACTCTTGGGCTACACTTTTACAAATGAATAGTGGGATTGATTGTCACTTATAATATCCTCATGGCTGAAAGGGCCACCATGTTTGATGTGAAAGCGATTTGAACCTGTGACCCTCAGATTCCGAGTCAAATGCCATAACTGCCTGGCCATGCCAGGCCTTTAAAGATAAAAGTAAATTTTCCAGACAGGTACTAACCTCTCCATAGAACAAAAAGCTAATACCCCATACAACTGTGAAAGAATTTCATGCATGCAGCAAAATCATTTGAATGAAATTGAAACTCCCATAAAAAATAACTTGAACTGTCTATGATGCAATCAGCATTATTCTATAGCCCTCTACTAAGAGAAGAGCAACACATACTTCAAGCACAGTATACTATTAACATTTTGTGAATACCAAAAGTTCCTTCTTGACAAGGCAATAAACACACACTGGGAATGTGGGTGGTTCTGTGGAGAGGTGAATATTCATGTGAACACATGAAAGGGTAATGAAAAATGTCAACTTCAGAAATACCATTAACCTCTCCACAGGGTACATTGAATACCACGCTGAGAAAATTATGAAGGGACTGGTGAAGATATAGAAATTAAATAAATGAGCTCATGAGAGTGGAGACCAAAAAGGCAGAATCTTGAAATGAAGGGGGGGGATCACAAATACATCAATAAATGGACTCTCAAAATGGGAACAAATTGACAGAAACACCAGAAGCTATAAAGACCAGACTACAGGGAGGATTTGATTGGTGTGAAACATCCAATCTCCCACTAAAGTAAAAACTTCCAGAAAATAAAAGGCCAACAATTTGTTGCTGTCATGAGCACAAAAGCAGGGCTTGAGAACAAAACAGAAGTCCCATGAGTGAGAACCAATCTATCAGTTGATGAAACATACAACAGTGATGTTCTTAAGATTTATACAGAAAGGATATCTACATAGAGGTAACAAAGAGACTCATTGAACTGCCTATATCTTAAGGTCATTGATATGAAAAATCCACTCCACAAAATACCATAAACAGAAAATATGAAGGTATCTAGTACTGCAACCTATTTGGCTAAAGAGGCATCCATGAACAGATGCAATTCCAAGCTTGATGGAGGAAGGTTGATGCTTAGTGTCATAAGGAAAAAGTTAAAACCACGAAAATAGCAAGAGTTAAAAGAAAAACGACAATGGATCACATATCATATTCTACTGACTTGTTAGAATCCACTAAAGGGCACACAAAAGGACATGTTCAGAGGGAGAAGGGGCATGACAGAAGAAACATTTTTTAAAAGACAGAACCTCATGTATAGGAATAAAATGAGATATGAGAGCCTTGAAAACTACAGTTCCTAGCTCAGTAATGTGCAAGATAAAGACTGAATCTAGTCAACAAATAAAAGTGACAAAGACTTCCATGAATCAGGTGCAAAATGAGAGCTGATACGGACTTAGTAGCCTGACTCACAAACCCAAATAAGCAGACTTCTGAAAGAGAAAAGACCAGAGCAGGTAACGTTTCTCAAAACAGGGCTAGGAGAATGAACTCTAAATGAGTGCATTCTTTATGTGAAAGCCCTCAGAAATGGAATGGAAACAGATAGGTATTTTCCTGGAGAGAAAATGAAAGTTCCTGAGAGAAAAATTGTATGACCCATGAATTTCCTACAAAGTAAGTCCACAGGTGGATAAAGTGACCACTGAGTGCCATGACAGAAAGCCTCTTGGGGTGGGGGAAGGGGACAACACCAAGAAGGAACCTCAAGACAAGGAACACCCCAAAAAAGTACTAAATTAACAAAGGGTGCCAAATAAAGCTTCCTTAGGTAAAATTGGGGGATTCTAACTTCAGAAAATAAGCCATTTAAATAAAAGTGTGAATGCAAAATGAGGTGAAGACTGAAGTCAGTAAACAAATAATTGATGGTAGCCTAACTTCCACATGAAAACTGTATACAACCAAAACAATTTTTTGGATAAAGAGCCAAGCTCTATTCTTTATTTTTCTAGTAATGTACCTGTTTTAAAATTGGTATATTACTATTTCCAATCATACTTAAGTTATAAGTTGGTACAAAGACAACTGTACAATCTCTTTTTTCCACTGACTTAGACTTCGTACATTATTCAGTTTTTCATTCATATTATTTATTACTATCCAGTTCCAAGTTTATTTCAGATTACATACAATTTGATGAAATGTAAGATTATTAGCTCATTAAAGTTATTGAGAAGGACCTAATTAATTGAGCTCAAAACCTTTGATGTGCTAATTCTTCTGTTCTTATTAAGTCTGTCAACATGTGTGTGCAAACCAAACAAATGAACATCTCCATCATTTGACCTTTAACTGAACTATTAATACCAAAATAAGAAAATTATATAAAACTTGTATGAAACTGAGATGAACAGTCATCATAACAGATGAAATTATTGATTTTCATGAATATTAACACAAGCAACATTTGTAATGGTTACTTCATGTAAAAAAACACTCTTACAAAACATAAGATTAACATAAATAACTCCATTACACAATGCAAATCATTAACACATGCTAAATACATGACTAAAACAATTATTCCTCCTATAGAAAAATATATTTAACACACAATGAAAACTTTTACGTATCACATTTTACAGAAACAATTACCTAACATAAAAGATAGAGATATTTCAATATGTGACATAACACCTTAAGACATGAGCTATACCTGAAATGAATGTTTCAGCTGTTCTCTTTTTACAGTGAACTTGGGGATGACCTAGAGAAAATAAGGAGATTAAAGAATTTCAGTTTGCTTTATGTTGAATATTTTAATGTGTTTAAAATAGTGAACAAAGATGACTGATATGTTAAAAGATTTTTAAACAACTTCACAGGCCTTTTTTTTAGCTTTCAGATATTATTACTTTTAAACTTTCCTGGAGTAAAAACTCATTTTTCCTTTTAAATTGTAATACTAAACCGTAAGCTATTTACAACATTAGTTAACAGGGTAATACTGAACATTCTTGTAAATTCCGAATTGTAGAACTATATTACAATTCAGTTGCTTAATAAAGCAATACCTACCACTTCAAACTACAAATTTGTTTTCAAATATAAAACTGTTTTTCACTAGCTTACTACTTAGGAATATATTTTAAGGTACCACAAACCCATTAGTCTCGAAAACTAATTTTTTATTTCATTTCACGGGTATAATTCCAGTTAATGTGGTTTGAGTAAATATTTGATTTTTTAAGTTTAAAAATGATGTGTTATGTATTAAAAACCTACCAACATGCCTGAAAAAACAACTTAAGAGAAAAACAAAATTGAATTTAAAGTCAAGTTTCAGTCTTAATTATAAACACAATGGATTGAGGAAAGGCAATAAATTTAACCATTATTTAGACAAAAATGAGTGCTAAAATTAGCCAATGAAGTACTAGAACAAGAACCATTGTCGAATTTACCTAAATAAACACTGAGGCCAAATACAAGTAGCAAAAGAGGTTCTAAAGACTAATCATATCAAAATATTTTTTTTTTAATCCAAAAATTTATCAGTTTCAAGGTAAAATTAAATTCTTTAGATGTCAGAAAAATAACATATTAAAGCAGCCATCAGTAACAACTTCTGCAAGGATACAGTCAAACAGTTATAAAATGTAATCAAGTCATGAAGTCTTAATAAGAACAAAATATCACAAATGAAACTTTCTTTTCAGAGCAAAATTGAAGTTTTCATTATCACGAAATAATAATATGATTATAGTTAGACTACTATAAAGACTTCCACTCTTTATTAAATATTTTCTTATTTTAAGCAATTCATAATTACCACAATGTTAATTTTACTTGCTTTGTGTAAATAAAATTTTTTCTTGAGTTCTTTAAAAGCTTTACTTCATAGAATAGTTGGCTTCGATTTTAGTCATTTCTTTTTAAAGCAATGTGCTTTGTATAAAACTTTTCAAAAAATTAAACACATTTATCTTTCTTACAATAAGAAAAACAATATCCTTAAAACACTATATTTGAACACATTCTTTGAATTTTATTACTGATTCTTTCATTTTCTGTTAAGATTTATTTTGCAAGTAAAAATAAAATAATGATGTGAAAACAAATTTAAATATTAACTCTTCTTTAACCCTTAAACAGCAGGAATGTTGTAGGTAGCAGCATCAATTGATGATGGTTACTGTTTAAGGGTTAATGTGTTTGTACACTGTTCTATAAAATAAATAACTTATGTGTAGCATATTAATATATTAACTGCCATTATAAATAAAAGCGACTTATTTTCAAAAGCTAACCTAAATATTTCTATAGAGCAATAAACATCAAATCCAGCCAATGTTTTAATGAGAAGCATCAGAAAGAAATTTTCTGAGTATGTGTGAGAATAGGAAGAAAAAAAACTGTTTATTTTATTTCATCATTTAGAAATAAACTGTTTAAGATGGCCATTTTTAAACATCAAAATAGAAAATGTTTTAATTATCATACCTGATAATTATTTTTATTCCAACAAAGATAAAAATGCATCTCTATTAATGTTCCACTGTATGCTATGATAATGAAAGGTAAGCCTACCAGAGACTCAATTCTTTCAATTTTACAGTACATAACCACTTTTTCTCATATGTATTGCAAATAAAATGTATAATCAGCTCTTATAGTACTGTGGCTCAATCTGAAAATAATAAACAAAAGTAGCCTCACTTTTCTATCTATATATGATTCATCAGTGATCCTGGTAATATATTTTGAAAAAAAAACAACAAAAACATCTGAATCTTCTGTGGGTAGTCAACAAGAATGTGTTAACATTATATCTGCTTGCCAGTTGAAACAATCTTATATAAAGTACAAGATTTTTGATAAAACTTACATCATCATTTTCCCATAGATACATATTTTCATCATGGGTAATGCATGAAAGCTGATCTTCATGGTCATTTTGACTGAGCCATGCTAACGTGTTCTGTTAGAAATAAACCATTTAATAACTGAAATCAAATTTTATTTCTATTGAATTATGAAACACAAGATAAGCTCAAAATTTTATATTATAAATATTTGAATTCTAATAAACTAAAGAGATGAAAACAAATTACAAGGTTTCTTTCATTAAAATAAAAAATTAGTTTTCAAAATACTATTCACTTTTTATCATGCAAAAACTTATTATATATCAAGAAATAGAGCAAATAGTTACTCTCTTGATGTACCACAACAGAGTTGCAGAGTTTAGAAATAATTAACTTTTAAGTTAATAAGTTGCTAGGAAAGAATTTCATACCAAATTTTGAAGACTTACCTTGTTTTGCTTGTAACTTGCAACTACAATTAACCAATTTATTTCAATAACTCAGTATCTGACAGAATAAGTCAAAACTTTTAATAACATAAAAAAATGTAACTGTGATAAAAAATTTTAAGGTGTGAAAACCTTTCTTAAGCTGGTGAAGCATTATTATAACTAATTATATTTGTCATAAGATATTAATATTAGGCCTATTATATTTTTAACAAATTCTTTACTGACTCCTCCTCTTCTGAAAAAAAGCAAACCCTAATGGACTGAATAAAGAATGTAGTGTTAAGAGATATAATAGATACTATCAAGATACTACATCAAAAATTATCAGCAAAAATCTAAAAGTACTGTTATAGACTATGCCTAAAATAAACCCATACATATACTAAGACTAAAGACATATGTTAATTCAGAGGTTCATAGATGTCAGAGAACTAATGTAAATATTTTAAGTCAAAATGATGAGAAATTTCACTTAGTACTGCATCTCTAAGAAAACTCTCAAGCAAATTTTCCACTAAAGCAACTTAAAACTCCATGTAAAATATGGATTAAATATCTAGATATTAAGTAAATTTATCTATTTTGTATAATGTTTACTAAGGACTTAAAAAGTTAAAATCCACATTACCAGATTTATTAAAATAATGTACATCACAGGCTTAAAAAAACGAACTTTCAAAAGCACACTGCCATCCCTCTTCCCATGAAGCAAAAAAACAAACAAACAAATACTAACCAACACTTTGCTGTCAAATGCTGCAAATGGTTACTTGAAAGGTGCAATCTGTCAGTATTCACGCAAGTGAAAAAGAATGTTAGGATTCTCAGAGTAAAGAACTTATCTAGAAACAAATGGGTCTTCGTGGAAACAAAATTCCCTTTGAATTAATTTAATTACTTGGGATACTGAAACACATACAAACAGAAACCTACAAACTGAAGAAAGAGAATGATATTTGTAAACTTCTTGCACCTAAATTAAGTCATTTCATGTAGAAACTGAACAGACAGAAATTATTATGTATTACAGATGATTCCGAGTGCTTCACTACAGATCAGTTAAGTATTGAGAATTGTATAAATTATACTGTTTGATGTCAAAATTGGGAATTAAACTGCTGTAAATGAACATTTACAAAAGTTAAGCACTTTGATGTAAAACTTTGAAAAAAGAGACTGTTGTATAATGCAACAATTTGATAAATGAAATGTGTGTTTGACATGAAACATAGATATTACTATTGGCTAAATTATTTATTCCTGTTCTAAATTCACCCACTTCCAATGAGTTTACAGAAAGATTAATCTTCCTTTGCTTAAGAAATGAATAATACCAATCAATACATATTGGTTGTTTCAACATTGAATCTTTATTCACAAAAATTCCTACAAAAATGAAATAAATTTTCATCACTAACAGTTGGAGGAATTGCTTAAACTTGCCCTCAAGGACAACTACTTTAATTTCAATGGTTGATAATGTGACCAAACAGATAGAGTGGCAACGGGGTTACTTTTAGGGCTGATTCTTGCAAACATATTTTTTGTTGTCATGAGCATTCCTGGTTAGAACATGTCCCACTGAATACAAAGTGACATTATATAGAAAATGTGGATGATACATTTCTATTCTTTAGAATTTACATCAAACAGTATTTAGATTATTTAAATTTGTAACACCCTAGTATTAATTTTACTTGAAACTGAAAATGGTAAATTGTCTTTTCTTGGTATACAAATTATCAGATTAGATAACCACATGACAACATCCATTTGTCATAAAAAACATACAGCGTCATGTACTCAATTTGACAGTTTTATTCTGAATTCCTTTGAATATAGTCTTATACTCAGTCTTCTAAATAAAACATATAACATCTATTCTAACTAACTCACTTTTCATACATAAATCCCCACCTTACAGAACATTTTAAGAAACAACAGCTATCCCATAGATTTTAAGTTGTAACATGCAAGTTCCTTTCTCACAAATTTTGAACTCCTCCCAAAAAACACACACTGCTAATAAATACCCAATAAGATTTATTGTTCCTTTTTAAGAGAAGCAAAATTTCACACATCCCACATTTTAAGAATAATGCAAACATTTTATTCACAAGCTCAGCTACAAATGGCATTTAAATCACCATTCAAAGTTCAAAATCTATTCTGATCTAAGGACCTATTACCTTCCACTATATCCTCCAGTATCTTGTATATATATAAATGCTTGTGGTGACTGCAATAAAACTTAATTGGCAAAACTATATGCCAATTACACCTGTAAGCCTGTAAATATGTAGGAGTATCATGTGGAACTGGTAAAAAAAATTATAAAACCCACAGTTCTCTCACATAGTGAAAACACTAATCACTCTGTCTCAATTACTAATCTGCGTAACTGCATCTGGATCATCACAAACAGAACTTTTGATTAAAGAAAGTTTATCTATTTTAAATGAATTCCCAAATGTAAATTATAGCACCACTTCACTATAACTGAGTCTGTTCTAAATGTCTATACAATATTGATGCATTATTCTATTATCTGCTCATCAGATTGTCTCTTAATTCACTTCATACTTTTACACTGTATTTTTATTACTTTTATAAAGTGTTTAAACTTTATAATATGTCTGTACCTAATAATGTACCATGTTCTGTATAACTTGCTGAAGATGGATTATGCGTAGTACGAAACATCCAAGAATTAAATGTTTGTTACTGAACAGACACGTCAAATGTTTGTTGTTGTTGCTGTCGCCCTGTTATTCATCATTGAATTTTGATTTAAGTCAAAAGAAACTTTTAATATGTTGTTGAACCAAGTGTTTACTAAAATATATTAACACCTACTTCTTGTTTACCTATTTTTATATAGTAAGGTACGCATGCACTTTCAGGACAGAAAAAAACTGAGTATTATTATAATAGGTAAACAAAATGTAAGAGATGTAGCTCTTAAATATCAAAATGAGAGTAACGACTGACTGGCTTAGTTTTGTCACATTAATTATAAGATATCAGAAGAAGAAAGTTAAAGTATTATCATTGGAAACAAAACTTTAGATGTAACAAAGAAGGAAATGACAGTTTTAGAGGTAGATCTGAAACTTACATTAAGGATTCAAAAGTAACAGAAAAATAGAAAGAAAACTACAAAGGTAAAATGACACTTTTAGAGTAACTATGTGTTAAATGACAATGATAAACAACAGAACTAAAAATTTATCATTGAAATTCTGATTACTTACAACAGAAGAATTACAATTTAATGTCAATTGTAAAGCATCTTCTTCTGTGGCTTCCTTAACATCAAAGATGTTGACAAGTCCATCAGTTGATCCAGAAGCTAAAACATCTCGTTTAAATGGATGGTATCGAACCTAAAATATCATGTACGAGTTCACATGTGAAATAAATATCTTTAACTTTCTGACTAGCTTGTTTAATGCTTAAAAACTTATAGCAAAAATGTTTAATATTATATGTTATGTTGGTGATTTATCTCATTTTATGACAAAGCTTTATTCACATTACACTGCAATAAACAGAAAGATTCCATATAATAATAATAATACAAAACAAGAGTAAAACATAAATGATACCAAACAATGATGAGAAAGTCAGCTTAGATGACAGAATATACAATCCTGGATTTAATTTTAAACAGAATGAAAGTTGCACAACTTGACAAGGTTTCCTTTTATGGTCTAATTGAAAAAAAAAAAAAGAAGTATTTTATTTGAAATTTCCAGATTTTACCTTTGACAAGTCCTGATACACAGAATTTATTCACTTATCATTCTTAAAACCTCTACCTAGTATTTTCAAATCATATCAGTAATTTGATAATTTTTTTGGTTTTAAAATGTACAAAAATAATTTACTTTCCCATCCACTTCAGACAATAAATGAGGCTTAGCAAGTATGATGCATGAATATAAATAAATTATGTAACACAAGTACTAGAAATCTTTGTTTTCTACATAATTTTTATTTATTACTCTATGTTTCAAGAAAAATAATGAAAATTTAAACATTTATAATTAAATAACAATGTTTAATGCTGTAGTGATATCGTAATACAATGAGTATTGTATAGTGAAGCCTTAATATGATTGTATTAATACAATTTATGTATCTTCATGAAATTTGAGAAGATTTCAGTGAATATTATAAGCCTTTAGTACTTGCACAAAAAATAAGAATATCTGATAAAGTATTTTTACTAAAAATTAATGATTTAATAAAATCAGATGAGTATTGAGTATAAGTTGTCCTTGTTACTTTTATCTAAAACATTACATGCAAAGTAATGTAACAAATTAACAAGAACAAAATAGACAGATATTAACTTTATTATTTTACTTCACTTGCCAGCTGCCATTTAGACGATCAAACCTAAAACTGTGAAAAAATACTGTAAAGTGTGAAGTTACTAAATTAGACAATGTTAGTAATACAGACAATAAATTACAGTAAAAAAAAAAAGTCAAACTTCTAACAAGCCATTGGCAAAACTTCTGTATCTAGATGTGTATTGTATGAACTACTATGATGTATGCACCCCTAGTAATAATATATAATGTTCATAATCACCTACTTCATAGACCTATACTGCTAAATTCTGGTCACCAGAAAGGATAACTCCACATACATACCAAGTTTATTGGATCAACCCAGACTCTGTACAGAATTATATCACAAACATTTTCTCACACTTTTTTTACTTTAGACAATGTTCATTGCAACCACTTAAGTGCAATATAAAATACGCTGGAGCAAACAGTTACAATAAACTGTGAAAATTTTCTGGAAATTGTGTTGCATGAGTTTATTCTCTATCAAATGTGTCCTGTTGTGGTGTTATATAAACACCCTAACTGCAGAAGTAATGATTTAATGTTTTATATATATATATAAAACACAGAAAAGAGATGTGAAAAGGTAGAAGTAGAAACTGTCACAGGAAGTACTTTGTGATCAATACTACAAAACATAGAAAGTACTACTTACTTCATGAGGAAAGTAAAACTGACTGACCTTGTATGGAGTTAGTGTTGAGAAAATAACAAGAACTGTGAAAATTTACCAAAAGAAAGTTATAAAGGTTAAATAAATGAAACTTCAAAATTTTCAGATGAAGAGAAATACTTTTTATCTTAACATTAAAATCACTTTGCTCTCAGAGCAGTCAGCACTCTGGCTCAATATATTGATGGACAAATTTTCAGTAAAAATACTTAATTAAAACATTTTTTGTCTACACAAAATTCATAATATTTACAAATAGCATGCAAACTGTCATGAAGATACATTAATCAGCTTAAAAAATACAGTATTAAAACTCTATTGGTGACTTTGGGTTCATGAGGTCAGTGTAATCCACCAAGTCTGTAGCAAAAGAGTTGTATATATTAGAGTTGGGTGAAAATTTGCTCAAACATAGTAACAAATATGATAAATCATTTGTGACTTACTGCAACTGTTAGTGTACTTCTTGTACAGTGTGAATACATGTTGTGTTATGTATTTTCGATCATTATATACAAGGTTTGAGAAAACATGTCCTCTTTGACTATACTTACAGCTTACAACTTAACAGAATGTTTTTAGAAAATCTGTCAGGCTTTTTTTTTATTTAGCATACCTCAATGAAAGATTATCAAATTAATGGCAGGAAGACCATTATTCTTTTTTTAAATCCAAGACTGGTTACAATTTCTGCTGGTTCAGATTATTTGTTCCAGATTCCTTTCTTATAATAATTTTCAGTTAGTCATATTTGATGCCTTATAACCTTTTTTGAAGTTGACACAAATTCAAACCCCTCTTCCCATGCAATACCTTTTGTCATTTTTCAAAACTTATGAATATCTAAATTGCACAACAAATTATTATGTATTTCATTATATGGAAATGCTAATGTATTATATTACAAGTCTTCTAGTTAATATAACCGTTTTCTTTTTTCTGAAATGTTAAAAAAGATCACACTGTATTTATTCTGGTTTAAATATTCAAAAAATGTTAATGGTTAGTTGATTGGTTTGGTGTTTTATGGCACAAAGCAGCTAGGCTATCTGTGCCAAACATCTGGTAAAAAGTTAAAATTAAAGTAAATTTAGTAAAATTCATGAAAGAAAATTAAGATGAAACCAAACCAATGTTTACATATAGTCTACAACAGTAAGAGAAAAACTACAGTAATACAAGTTGTAAAGGACTTTCTGTAGCATAACTGTAATTATCATAACTCACCAGGAAAACTAAGTTTTCAAAGTTCAAAAACCGTCAGTCACCTGAAGTTGATCTTTCCAGTCCTGGTTCCAAGTTATTTAATGTTATGGCCATTTTCAGAAAGTAAAGTAATAAAAGTTTTAAAAGACTTTTAGCAAAATTTTAATTATAACTCACTAGGATGACTAACAGGTGGTTCAAACAGCAGAGTTAGTCACCTGAAGTTGGCCTTTCACGTCCTGGTCAAATTATTTGACATTACGGCCATTTTCTTATTTTAAATCGAACTAGATGGACTTTGATAATTAAAAGGGAATCACATTAAAAATGTTAATGTCTAGTTCTAATTGTCTAAACATTTGTTTTTCAGAAGTAAATCTTCATGATACAAGAACTTGTTCCACTGTAAAGTATCAAAAATGTATCTATTAAAAACAAATTATTTCAATCAATTTTAATGAAGAAAATGCCTTCTTACCTCAGTGATATCATCTGTGTGGGAATCCCAGTAACCACCTAATAATTGTGAAGTTCTCACATCCCTGAACAGGATAAGTAATTTTAAATACAGATACATTATATATATATGTAGTTTTATTTTTTATAAATGATAAATCTTTTACTACCAGCCAAACTACATTGGCAACTACAGTTGGAGCCTAAAATAGGAAGACAAAAACACTAAAATGATGAGAACAGATAAATTCTTTAGCAAAGTGCAATTTCAGACATGGAAGTTCTGATGAGCTTGAAGCTTTTCGTTTTCATAACAATTTATAGCATTTGTATCTAATATTTAGTATGGAAAAGAAGTATGCTTCTGTAATCTATACCACCTAAATGATAAGCCTAACTAAAAGCCAAATACTCTAAAATGTTCCCTTGCTATAAAATGAATATACAGAAGTGAATATAGTCAAATTCCACATCAGTTGGTCTTTAACATTTAAAAATATATAAAGTTCCTTTGAATACTATTTTCCCAAATGGATTACTTTATAATTTAAGACAAATATTTTACCCACATAAATACTTTAACTTGTATCATCCAAAATACTGAGTACAATGGTATAATTTTTAAAGATGACTAATCTTCCATTGTTTCATTTACTTTTGAAAAATATTAGAGTAAGGATCAAAATACCTTTACTGTGAACATATAGAATTTTACCTTCTATAATTGTGAATTCTTCCAGTTTTCATAAAGTTTATGTTCTTAACTGCTCCAGCAGTGTAATACATTTCAACAAATGGATTTCAAAATTAAGTAAACCAATTTTATTAGTGTATAAATGTTTCTGCATGATCTACCACAGTTGTATATGTGAATAAGATTACATTAGTTCAGCTATAAGAATTCTAGAACCATGTCTCACAATGCATATTTAACATCATTTGTTCCAACGTAAATGTATAACTTAATTCTTCAAAATAGTTAAGAATTTTATTTATTTTTTAAATTGTTAGGTGTGAAAAATAAATGAACCCTAGTACTGTGTTACTTAAAACTTGAGATAAAAAACAGAAATAATCTTTCTTCATTTTTATTTACAATTGTCATTAAATTTTTTTTATTATAAACTGAAATATTACAACTACACTCTTAACAACATAAACATTCTCCCTTAAAATAAACCTGGGTTACATGCTTAAAACTACAAATTACTGTCAACTGTATTGTAATATTTCATCACAAAGGTTTTTACAACATTTTAGTTATATATAAAATGAAAAGAGATAATCATCTTCTACTTAAATTTAAATGTTTTAAAAGTACATTAAAAAAGTTCAGGAAAAATTATCTTAGATTAAGTGAAATGTCCTGGAAGTGTTCCAAATATTGAAAAATAAACTTAAATAGACATGTTAATCTGTTAACAAAATCCAATGTTCCTTACAGGTTGTGTAACAAGTAGCTTCTGACACATTTTTATGCCTAAATCTCCACTCTATAAACTTAGGCCAACTGATTTTGTAGAAATAAAATCAACAAGAACATTATATTCTATAGTAAACAGCATGTAGCTGTACATAAAGAATGAATGATGTGTGTAAATAAGGTTGTCCCTTGTTCACATACGTTTATATATATGAATATCATTTAATACTGTTGACAAATTTAACTATTATTATTTAAACCAGAAATAAAAGAAAGAAAAAGAAAGTAACATTAAAATTTAAATGCTCTATACATATTGACATTAGTAAGTCTATAAGTCTGAAATGAAAATTTAAAAGGAGACATAGCAAAAAGATTGGTTAACGTACTGAATATTAAGACTAGTAAAACATCTCTCAAGATCTGTTACTTTTTCAACTTGCCTTGTATGGGATCATATAAAAATCATTTTTCTCAATAACACTTACAATAAAACTTACCAAAATAATAAAAAGCTATCTTCAATGATAAGTTCAGTCCCACCACAAACAAAGGTGTCACTTAAGTCAACATCAAAACAGCTAATAGGTTTTACTTCATTGTCACTAGTGTCTAAAATTGATAAAAGATTTACACTTTTGATTATTAAATGATGATATTATTAAGTTGTTTATAAACTAGAATTTCAGTCCAAAGTTTTATTTAAAAAATTAATTGTACTTATAATTTTGTAAACATTTTTACAATTCAGTGGTATCAAGACTTTATAAAAACTTTTACTTACAACAAATGAAACTGATAATGTAACTGCAAATTACCATAAGTAATAACATTGTTAGGCATTAATTTAAAATAAAAGTACCACTATTTGAAAAATGATTTGATTAATTTCCATATGTAATGACAGATGACATGCAGCTTTTTCTTTACTTTCAGACTGTTGCTGATGTACTGTCTTCCAACACCTTTTCAAAGTGATGATTTAATTTATTAAATGATCCACGAAATTATTATATAATTTTATCATTTTAAATTAATTGTACCATGCAATACCATATTCATATGCTAGTTTTTCAGTTGATTCACTGATGACCTTCCAAAGTTAACAGTTTCTTAAACCAAAAATATATTTCCAATAGAAACATACCTCTACTCACAAAAAGCTTTTTAGAATTATATTGCCCTCTATCAGTGCAAAGTTTCACTAGCCACTAGTCTTCATGCATCTAATTATCTCTGCGTACTATCACACAACTTATTATGCAACTACCCTCCACCAATATGATTGTGACACTATCCCTATCATAACTGGCACCCTCTCTAATCTTGCAGCTGGTAACCACTTTGAGATTTGTCAGATTGTACCACACTAAGAGTGGGGATGATGGGTGAGAAATACATTTTCTATTTAATTAAATGTTGACTTCCAATGCAATGTCTTACTTCCTCTTACAAAAACCTGGAATCCCATATTGAACAGGTGGAGGGCCAGTGAGAAGATGATCCACCTCAAGGAATAATCTAAAATAAATCTATGGTGTATAAGAAGGAACTATAAAACATTTTCATTGAACACTGCACCACTTCTAAGCCAGATATGCTCTTTGATCATTAGTAATAAGTCACAAAAAAGTGTTTTTTTCCTTATAGCAAAGCCACATTGAGCAATCTGCTGTGTCCACCAAGGGAAACTGAACCTTTGATATTAAGAGTTGTAAATCTGTAGACTTATTGCTGTCTCACTGGAGAACGTTGCAAAAAATGACAAAAATAAAGGAGTGACCACAAGAAAAATTACAGAAATAATGGAACACTCCTCAATGTAGAGTAGCTTGGGTGTGACAAATTGTAGGTGGGAGTTAGACTTCAACCAACATCTAACAGCATCTGGAATTGTACATAAATTCCACAGTAGGAAGAGAGTCCTCTACCTTTCACCTCAAGAACAGGTACTGACAGGGAAGAAGAATATTCATACCAAGAATCTGTCACTGCAGGACAATAACCTTGGCAAACACACCAACAGCAGTATGCCTACCATTAAAAGTAGTAAACTGTCATGGAAGAAGAACTAACATAACAGTAAATAAAGGAAGCTATATCCAAAAATCTGGATTCGTGGCTTACACACATTTATAAATAATAAGCTGACTACTGATCCAGATCACCAGCATAACACTAAATGGAGTGGTGTGAAATATGGCAAGGACACATGGAAGGAGACATATATAGGAGAACACAGGTACCAACCAAGCCAATCCTGACTGAGAGCATCGACTGTTCCCACCAGAGTATGAGTAACATGACACCAAAATCAAGGAAGTGGCATACTGAGAAGAGTGGATAAAGCATCAAAATCTGGGACACCTCATATACACACACAATATTCAGAAAAATGTGAGGGGCCACAGACCACTCTGTAGGGAGATTCTTGTTGGAACAGGGTAACCAATTTGCAACCAGATTTATAGCAGATGATCACATGCCCACAAAGTAATGTAAAGGTGGTGGAATTGATTGATTGATTTAGTGTTTTATGGCACAAAGCAGCGAGGCTATCTGCACCAGACATTCGGTAAAAATGTAAAAAAAAAAAAAAAATGAATGTAGTAATAGACATAAATGGAAATGAAGGTAAAACAAAAAAGTATAAAACCAATGTTGACACCTAGTCTACAATGTTAAGATAGAAGGCAGAGTATAAGAAGTTGTAAGGTATTTACTCTAGCAAAAAGGTAATGATCATAACCCGCCAGGAAGACTAACAGGTAAGTTCAAGAACCATCGTCAGTCACCTGAAGTTGGTCTTTCCAGTCCTGGTTCCGGGTTATGTGTCATAGCAACCAGTATCAAAATGTAAAAGAATAGAAGTTTTAAAAGATACATAGCAAAATTGTAACAATGAGTAGCCAAATGTCCAGTAAAAAGATAAAGTCAAGTAAATGGAGTAAAATATGTAAAAGTAAATGAAGGTAAAAACAAAACAGCAATTAAAACAGAAAATGGTGTAAAAACCAATGGTGACATCCAGTCTTCAAAGTTGTAAAATATTTACTCTAGCAAAATGGTAATGATCATAACCTGCCAGGAAGACTAACAGGTAAGTTCAAGAACCACCATCAATCACCTGAAGTTGGTCTTTCCAGTCCTGGTTCTGGGTTATGTGTCATAGCAGCTATTATCAAAATGTAAAAGAATAAAAGTTTTAAAAGACACTCAGCAAAATCGTAATAATGAGTAACCAAATGTCCAGTAAAAAGATAAAAGTCAAGTAAATGGAGTAAAATTTGTAAAAGTAATTGAAGATAAAAGCAAAACGGCAATTAAAACAGAAAATGGCATAAAAACCAATGTTGACATCCAGTCAACAAAGTTGTAAAGGACTACCTGTAGCAGAATGGTAATGATCATAACCCGCCAGGAAGACTAACAGGTAAGTATAAAAACCACCGTCAGTCACCTGAAGTTGGTCTTTCCAGTCCTGGTTCCGGGTTATGAATCAATATGGCCAGTACTAAAAAAGTAAAGTAGTAAAAGTGTGAAATGATATGCAGCAAAGTATAATAACAACTTCGCCAGGACGACTAACGAGTAGTTCAAACGGATAGTTCAAACAGTAGCGTTAGTCACCTGAAGTTGGCCTTTCCAGTCCTGGTGTCGAGTTATTTAATGTTCTGGCCATTGTCCAATGTCAAATTGAATGAGAGAGATTAAAACTGTAAAAAAGGAACCACAATTAAAAATTGTAATGAATAAATATGCAACACTTAAATGAGATTAAAAAGATTAATGGCCATTAAAAAATTAAAAATATTATCAAGGTGGACAGAGTCACCATCACCAATAACTCTGTCCAATGTTACAGACTGACCCTGGGAAAAAATATGTTTAAAATATTGCCGTTGTTGAGAATTGTAACGATGGCAAGAAAGTAAAACGTGGCTGATAGTGATTTGAGTGTTACACAAACTACACATTGGTGCATCAGTTCCAGATAAAAGAAAATGATGAGTTAAAAAACTGTGACCAATGCATAGCCTAGTGAGAACAACTTCCTCCTTCCGAACTTTACGGAAGCTAGATGGCCAAAGTCCAATTTTGGGTTTGATTTGAAAAACTTTGTTGTCGCGTTGCTCACTCCAAGTGGACTGCCAGCTGGCACGGAGCCGAGCCTTGAAGACAACACCGGAATAGGCATAGGAGTGATGGTACTGAAGCAGACATATTTAGCTGCCATGTCTGCAAGCTCGTTCCCGTGAATACCAACATGGCCTGGTATCCAGAAAAACTGGATTGAAAAAGCTGCTAATGAGAAATGGGCCAGTCGGTTTCGAATATCAGCGACAATAGGATGTAAGCTAACGTGTAGCGATTCCAAGGCAAGTATAGAACTAAGCAAATCAGTATAAATAGTGCAGTTGGAGTTCTGCTCAGCTGCAATATGATCCAGGGCAAGAGATATGGCATACAGTTCAGCAGTGAACACAGAAACTGTAGAAGGGATTCTGCACGCAACTACTGACCCATAGCATACCATAGCAGAGCCCACTGAATTACCTGATTTGGAACCATCTGTATAAATGGGAACTGAATGATTGTTTGAAAGATATTCATTGAATAAAAGACGGTACTTCCAATCTGGAGTATCTGTCTTTTTTTAGGTGACTGAAAGAAAGGTCACATTTGGGGGCTGTAATAAGCCATGGTGGGATGGGCCAACCTGTGGAATCTGCAATGTTATCCAAGGACAGACCCAATTCATCCAATTGCGCCCTGATGCGAAGGCCAAACGGAGCAATGACAGATCGTCTGTTCTGAAAAAGTACTGCCCACTGAGGAAGGAAAACACATTTCCAGGTGGGATGCTTTGGTAAGGAATGAAGTTTCGAAGTATATTGTAAAGATAGTTGCAAACGGCGAAGGTGTAGAGAAGGTTCATGAGATTCAATGTATATACTTTGAACTGGAGAGGTATGGAAAGCCCCAGTGCAGAGTCGAAGTCCTTGGTGATGAATGGGGTCCAGCATCTTTAAGGCCGAGGGTCTGGCAGAGCCATAGACCATTGATCCATAATCGAGTTTCGATCTAATAAGAGCACGATATACCTTTAACATTGAACAGTGATCTGCCCCCCCAACTGGTAGAAGAGAGAACATGGAGGATGTTCAGTGCTCTTGTGCATTTGACCCAAAGCTGCTTTAAGTGTGGTATAAAGATCAGTTTACGATCAAAAATAAGCCCCAAGAACTTGGTCTCCGGGACCACTGGCAGCAAAACTTCACCGATATGAAGTTCAGGATCAGGGTGAATACCCCGTCGATGGCAAAAGTGCATGTATACAGTTTTGGAGAGAGAGAAATTAAAGCCGTTGGCCAGAGTCCACTTCTGTACACAATTGAGGGCGGTTTGTAGTTGCCGCTCAATATATCTCATGTTAGACGACTGACATGAGATGTGAAAGTCGTCGACATACAGCCCATTCGCAAGAGTGAGAGGGAGTTGTTCAGTGATGGCATTTATTTTTATACTGAAGAGTGTAACACTCAATACACAGCCTTGAGGGACTCCAAGTTCCTGTACAAAAGAACAGGAAAGTGTCGAACCCACACGTACTTGGAATCTCCTGTCCATGAAAAGATTTTTTAATAAACATGGGTAGATGGCCACGTAACCCATATGTATGGAGGTCTCGCAAAACGCCATACCTCCATGTTGTGTCGTAAGCCTTCTCTATGTCAAAGAACATTGATACAAGATGTTGGCGGTTGAGAAAGGCTTCTCTGATAGATGTTTCAAGACGAATTAGGTGGTCTGTGGTGGAGTGCTGTTGACGGAACCCACACTGGGTGGGCAAGAGGAGGTTGTTTGATTCAAGGAACCAAACAAGACGAGCATTAACCATCCTTTCTTATGTCTTACAGAGACAGCTCGTCAAAGCAATTGGATGGTAGTTTGAAGGAATCTTGGGATCTTTCCCTGGCTTAGAGAAAGGTAAAATAATAGCCTGGCGCCAGGCATCAGGAAAAACATTCTCCTGCCAGATCCGGTTGAAAACAATCAGAAGGACATCAAGAGAAGCAGGAGATAGATGGTGCAGCATGTCATAATGAATATCATCAGGTCCAACAGACGTACTGGCAGACCGATGAAGGGCCATTTTTTAGTTCCACCAGGGTAAAGGGACAATTATAGTCAAAGAAACAGTCAGTTCGAAAGGAAAGAGGTGATCACTCTGCCCGAGTCTTGATGGCCAGGAAGGTGGAGGAACAAGCAGAAGTGCTAGATACCCGGCAAAAGCTTTCACCTAGAGTGTTAGTGATGTTCTGAACATCAGTCACCTCCTGACCATCAGAGAGTAAGATCGAGAGGGGTACAGAATTGTAGTGCCCATTAACCTTTCGAATCCTGTCCCATATGATCTTGGAACTGGTGGTAGAAGATATGCTGGTTGTGAACTTAATCCAAGATTCCTTCTGGCTTTGACGTCTTACCCACCTAGCATGTGCACGGGCCCGTTGGAAAGCAATCCGGTTTGAAAGTGTGGGATATCTACGAAAAGTATCCCAGGCCCGCTTTTGAGCCTTCCGTGCTAAGTGGCAAGCAGGATTCCACCACGGACGAGGATATCGTGGAAAACGTGTCGAGGTTTTAGGAATACACTGAGCAGCTGCATGTGTAATACAGTCAGTTACTGCTGCTACACAGTCGTCTATTGATGGCTGATTTACGATGGCAGGATCAAGTAGCGTAGTGTGGCATCGACCACGGCCAGTCTCTCTCAAAAGGATCGGAAAATGATCACTGCCTAGTGGATTACTGTCAACCCTCCATGAAAAATGGGAGAATAATGAAGGGGAGCAAACTGAGAGATCAATAGCAGTAAAGAACTGATTAGGTGCATGAAAGTAAGTGGAGGAACCAGTATTGAAAAGAGAAAGATTGTGATCAGAGAGCATCTGCTCTACAGATCGGCCCCTCCCAACAATAATAGCACTTCCCCAGAGGGGATGATGTCCATTAAAATCCCCTAGGATTAGAAATGGAGATGGCAACTGTTCAACGAGAGCATCAAGATCTGATTGATCATATGTCTCTCCAGGGGACAGGTACAGAGAACAAACAGTGATGGTATGACCCAATGAAACACGCATGGCTACAGCCTCCAAGGGTGTGTTGAGCGACAAAGACAGGGTGGGCACGTGTTGATCAACCAACAGTTCCAACCCTCCATGTAATCGTCCATCACACAGCCTGTCATTTCTGTACAGAGAAAACTGCCAAAAGGTGACTGTATCGACAGGTTTCAGAAATGTTTCCTGTAAGGAAAGACACACAGGTTGGTAGGAAGCAGTCAGTGTTTTGACGTCATCCAGATTAGAACGAAAACCTCGACAGTTCCATTGTATCAAGGTGACCATTTTTAATGACGTGTAGGCGAATTGGCTGGAGAACCCTTCTGTTTACACCCATGTCTTTTTCCTTACTGTCCTTATTCAGGGCAGGTCTGTCGACCTCCACAGATCCTGCTCTGGGTCGATTGGGCAGGTCTTTGTTGTTGGGCGGGGATTCCAGTGATTGAGGACGCGAACGAATAATTGTTTTGTCTCTTGTGGTGGGAGAAAAAGATGTATCAGAAGAAATGCCTGTATTTGAAACTGAAGGAGGTGGATCTTGAGGTTTGTTGGAAGGTATGGGAGGAACAGAGATGGGTGTGGAAGTCGATTCATCAACCTTTTTAACCACGGAGGTCAAAAGGCTTTTCATTTGTTTTGAAAACGATTCTCTTGGAGGCACAGAGAGATCTGTCTGCACTCCCACTGTAGTTGTGGAATGAAGTGCAGCAGCATATGTCCGAGATGGAGTTGTGGACAGCAATTTCCGAGCCTCAGGATAACTAATGTTATGTGTCGTTTTCAAACGCTGCACCTCTTTTTCCTCCAACCATTTTGGGAAAGAATGAAAGTAAGAGGGGTGAGAACCATTACAGTTTACGCAATGTGGGTTCATGTCACAGTCATAGGCATCGTGGTCCTTGCCTCTACAACGAGCACACGTCAGGGAACCACGACAAGATGTCTTTGAGTGGCGAATCTCTGACATTGGAAACATCAAGAGGGTTTGGTATGTATGGCTGAACCCTGCAATGAGATAACCTGCCTTGATGGTGGCAGGTGCACGTGGTGAAGTAAATGTTAAAACGAGGGTATTTGTTGGCAGTGTAACTCCATCTTTGCGAGTGGGGATGCCTCACTGCAGAAACGCCTTGAGTGGAGAGACCAGCGAGAATCTCTGACTCGAACGTTCTTCAAATCCCTTTCAACAATAAATCTCGTGAAGAATTCAAGGTAGCATGGGGTGTAACCTCAATAGGTATATCCCCAATTGCCTTTGAATTCAAGAGGAGTTCACTGTGTTGGGATGTGGATGTTTCAACCAATATGTCACCAGATCGAAGTTTCTTTACTGACTTTGGAGAGCCAGCAAGTCCCTCTAGTCCCTTTTGAATAAAAAAAGGGGACATTTGCTCTAAAGGTTTTTCCGGAAGAGAATGTAATATAAGAAAATGAGGTACGTGTGTTACTGATATTGAAGATTGCTGTTCTGAGTATTCAAGACGTGGTCGCTTACCCTTTGACTGTTTTTTTACAATTTTATTTAAATTTTTTGGAGGATCCATAGGAAAAAGAAAAGATTTCGGTACCCACTGACCCCACCCACCATGGAGCCCTACAAGGGGACGCACTACAAAGTCATGCATGGACAATGCAGCAACGCCAGGGTTTCGTGAGCACTATACCCAAACACCAGCATCAGGCACAATGTCCACAACACCCATTGAGAACTTCCAACACTGGTACTTGGTGGACTCTAGCCCAAGTGGACCAGTCGATTGACCCAAGGGAGGCCACCCAAAGGCCGGCCGTCTACAGGAATTCGAGGCCAAAGTGGTGTGTTAGGGTTGGACCCCTCAACCACCAGGATCCTCTCCTCCCCTTCACGGGTCGCCACGCACGACAAACACGTGGGTGGATGTTTAGATCCCAGAGAAGGTGACCAGATAGAACAGAACCTTCCCTGGGAGGTCCCCTCACCACGTACAGGAATCCACACCGAGGGGAGGTGGTGGAAGATCCAATATTTCAAAACAGAGAGTTATGGATCAAGTGTCCCTTCCCTGGTGACATACGAGACTACTGTAGAATTGTTGGAGTGAACCATTACCAACCACCCTAAAAACCTTGCAAGAAGTGAAGAAAAACCTGAAGAACAGCAAGAAGTTTCTAAATATAGACATGGAGAGAGGACTCAGAAAGAAACCATTGCTCCAAAACCTCTTGAGTGATAAAGTACACCTCCTCCCACACACAAAAAAAAACCAGAAGAAGAAGCACCTGTAAAAGATGACATTTCACTAACATTGTACCAAATCAACCACCATCAGAAGCTGGCCTGTAAGGGAGGGGGTGAGGAAAGGAGGATACCAAACAAGGCTCATTGGTCTATTAATACCCATTGATGATGGTGCATGAGGGTGTTACCAAGAGGAATGAAGCCATTTATAGAAACCTGTGTCCCAATAAGAGAAAGAACATATTACACAATAGGAGGAGAGGATGAGATATTTCATATAAGATAATCCAGGAACCTTAACTCCCTTTCATGTATCACCATGCACAGCAAACATGTGGATGGATGTTCAGATCTCAGAAGAGGTAATCTCCTTCAGACAAATCCTTGTCTGGGGAATCCACAGCAAGAAGTTATGGCATTAACTTTGGTGTCAAACTGTAAATTACAATTCAAATTTTTATATTCTACATTATTTAACTTCTTAATTTAAAAGTAAATATTCAAAAACACACCTGAAGATCAATTTTTATGTCATGTGTCACTGGTTTACATTAAATGTTGATGATGTCAAAATACAAAGTCTATAGTTTTGTACAAATTCAAATTACTGATACTGAAAAGTTGGAACAAAAAAATAAGAACCTCATATCTTTTCTATTTGTGGATATATTACTCATACACTGAGTTAAACACAGCAGCTCTGCTCACTTTTTCCATTTTTTTGAAACAGTCCCTTATGTATATTTTAATATATGACATATCAGTAACCAACTGTAAGTTCAGAATGTTCCCAAAGCGGTTTTTCTCCGCCACTTATAAATATAACGACACTGTTTCTTTCTTTTGAAACAAACATCCATGTTGGTAAGCTGAGTATGTAGCATCTTTGAAATTTGATATTTTTTAGACCCAAATATAGCTAAGTTACTAAACTTAATAAATCATAATGAAATTCTACAGTATTGATAAAGCAATTTATGAGTTTTTGGGTATTCAAATGTATATATAAAAGCTAAAAAAAATTTTCCACCCTCCTTCTTTAAGCTTAACAATCTATGATAAGCAGTAATCAAATACAAAGGCTATAACTAGAAGAGATAGTTGTTTGCTTTACTTCTTTGTTTATTATTCTGTATTTATGAAAAATAAGTAACACTTATTTCTATGTAGTAATAATATATATGTATACACATATATATAATGTATTATAATTGACATGACTGTATTTTACAAAATACTAGTCCACTAACACACAGCCAAGACAGGCCATTTTATGAAGAAAAGTTTTATACTCTTGTGCCTTGTTATTCTAGCTTTTATAACATTAGCCAGCAATGGCTTGAAGGTCAATACAATAAGACTAATAAACATATATAAATGTATAATGTTATCACATTTAAGCTATTTGGACTAAACATTTGTGTTTTCAAATAATGTACTCTTCAAAAAAAGAAACGCAAAAGGCAAAATTTGAGACAAATTGTTAACAAGTTTATTCCGGGGTAGTACTGTATAACATGTGTGAAACTTTGCACATTCACTGTTGAACATCCAAAGTCTGCAAAGGCGAAGTCCACGCTCACTAGTTGAAGTTTAACGTCACTCAACGTCAATAACGAGTATGCCCCCCGTGAGCATCAATAACTGCTTGGCATCTCCTGCCCATGGAAGCGATGAGATGACGAATCACATCCTGTGGAATGGCTCTCCACTCATACTGTAAAGCTGCTGCAAGTTGAGGTAGAGTCTGCGGTTGAGGTTGTCGCTGTCGCAGACGTCAGTCCAACTCGTCCCAAAGATGTTCGATGGAGTTTTAATCTGGTGATCTGGAGGGCCAGGGTAAAACGTTGATGTTGTGGTGTATCAAGAAGACATTGGTGAGTCGGGCTGTGTGAGGACGGGCGTTGTCATGTTGAGAAACGTCGTTGACGTTCACCATGATGGGTTGCACGTGAGGCCTAAGAATCTCGTCGACGGTTGCGTACGGTCTGATCGGAAATCCTACGCAGCCCTGGTATGGTTGAGGCAGTAGATGTCGCAGTGGTGGTCCTATCCCGAATGTGACTTAACCGGATGTAGCGATCTTGTGCGGGGCGTGGTCACACGAGGTCTGCCAGATCGTAGACGGTCACAAGTTGATCCATATTGTTAGTGAGGATTCCATAGCCTTATGATGGTGCTTGGGTGGATATTCACAGCTCTGGCAACATCTGATCGAGATTCGACTGCTTCCAAGCGACCAATGGTGTTGTTGCGTTGTGCTTCAGTCAGTCTTGGCGTAACTGTATTGCGTGTCTGTGGCTTAACACTGAGTTATGGAAACCGAGAACCCGTCACTTTTATAGGGATTTTGCACATGTTGCACTTGCAGAACATGCAGATCTCTCAAACAAATTTATTGGGCACGAATGCGTTTTGGTGAAAAATCCAATGTTTTCCTCCGTTTTCAAAGTGCACAACTTTTATGGTCATTTTGGTCCGACAATTAGTGCCTTAACACGTGTAACATCACATACTCTGAGCTTGTAATGTTATTACATATATTTCTCTTTAAAATAACAAAAATATCCCTTTTGCATTTCTTTTTTTGAAGAGTATAGTTAGTAATCACTCTAGAAAAAGAAAAGCGTAATTTATATTTCTTTCCTAATTTTGTATGATGGTTATGAGATCTGTCAAATCTACCAAACACATACAAAGATTTCATAATAAAAATAACAGATAAAATAAATATTCTTTCATAAAAAAAAGCATTTGATAATTATCTGAATGTTATAAACATTTCACATGTGAAATATGAAAATCCTCCAATGCATAAAAATATTTTTAATCTTAATATGAAAATTACTCTACATGTTGGATAGTCAACATTTTAAAAGAAAAACTTTTATAACAAAATCTTTGATCAAAAACCTGTTATTTTATGGACAAAAGCCTCATAATGTTTTCCAACAACCTGCACAATGTTGTAAATATATGCATACATTATCAAAAATCACAGTATAATTATTCTCATAGATACTTTTGTGGTTATGAACTGAGTGGATTCTACCCAACCTGTAATTGTTGAAGATTTGCTTGGTTTTACTCACCTTTTAACTCTTGAATTGGCTTGTTTACTTCTTTCCTGAGGTCCCAACAACTATCAGAAAAAAAAACAACCAAAAACTTACCACTGAATAAATAAAAACATGAATTTATATCCCCAAAGAGAACATAAGCTACAAAAACCACAAACCTCACAGAAACAATCTGTTGACAACACATTTCATGGTTCTTTAAAAGTAAAATATCTTGCAATTTTTTTGGTTATTTGATATACAATCACTTATGTGATAAGAGACAGTAAATGTTATGATGTTATAGAAATCTTCACACAAGTGACTGCAGCCATGCACCCTCCAACTGGTTATATTTGAAATTAAATTTGCTTTCATATTTTACAGAAATCACTCCAAGAATATAACAGATATATCTACCCAAACAGGCACATCCATTCCATTTACAGTTACATTACATTCATAGTTTAACAATTGTTTAATATTTTAGTACCTGGCACTATGACTTGAAGAGAGGTAAAGACAATAAAAAAACAGAGTTCTTAAAATGTTAAACATAGTTTGATCACTTCTGTATCAAGTTACTGAAAACTGAAAGGTGGAAAGTTGTTCTCTTTTGTTTACCTTTTTTATTATCAGAGCTCACTTTTATCCCTCTTGAAATCATGATTATTTCTTCTTGAAGTATAGTTGCCTAATTCAACCAATCACTTTGTTAAAATTATTATTGTATCAGTACTTACCAAATTTTTCCATCACTATAAGAAGACCATAAAATTTGAGGATTTTCATGACTAAATCTAATCCCAGTTAAACCTTCTCCATGTTCTAAAATAAAGAGAGAGAGAATTTCTGACCAAAATAAATAATCAAAATAAAACCATAAAAAAAAGAAATATATAAATATTAATAGTGCAAAATAAAGGATTTTGTACTAATATTATAAGTGTTTAATAAGTGTCTTCTTAAAATCTGATTATGACAATGATAAATATGTAATGTCATTAAGTTCAGGTAAGAAATGCCAAATTATGTACTAACTCAACATTAGAAGCTTCAGTGAATAGAAAAAACATGTTAAAATACTAATATAATATTAACATATTGATAAGGATTGAGACACTTATTGTTAATGATATTACTTTATAAGAAAAGTATTAATTTACCATAATATTTTCAAGCACTATTAAGTAAGGTGCAACTTGGAACTTCAACTATATTTAATAACATACTCTCAAGTATAATATGGAATGGTGACTTGAATAGTATGACTACACTGTTTGCTAATTTAGTAATAAACAATAAAAATACTTTGTTATTACTGTTTGCATTACAAGAATAATTTCAGTAGTTACCTATTTTGATTGTCTGGGTGACATCAATACTACTAAAGTTTTGATTACTGGTGTAGTATTATTAGCATATTGCTGTAATTACTGATGCGATATCAGAATTATATCGTTTTGATTAACAGTCTGATTCAAGAAGTAAACTGTTTTGATCACTGGAATGTTATTGGTAACATACTGGTTTAATTGATGGCATGGCATGAAAAGTGTATTGTTTCAACTATTGGTGTAATATCAATAGTTCATTATCATAACTTAGTATAAAACAATCATACTTAATTTTTCTATTATTTACAGTATAATGTATGAGTTTATGAAACAGTAACCAGTTTTGTTTTTTATAACTTTAATTCTTTTCTTCAGGTCTGCAAAAGTACATACTTTTAATAGAATCTGTTTTCTGAAGTCCTTCTAATTTAAAAAGCTGGATTTTTCCATCAGATAAACTTGATGCCACCAAAGAATTTGAACTCCTGGATTTAGCAAAAAATAAATAAAAAAATTAAAATATCATGTTTGTACTTCAATAAAAGAAAAAGTTTGCTCTGAAATAAATTATAACCTTTTCCTCTTTGTAGCATTTGAATGGATATATTTTTCCAAAAAAACATTTATGATGAGTTAACTATTGAAAGATAGAAAAATAAAAAAATCTTGCATATTAAAATTGGGAAATGTTTTGGATCACTAGCAGCATGTTGTTAAATCCTGTAATGATATGTAGCAAATATACTTTAAATATACAATGTTTGAAAATATGTAACTTTGTAAAACAACTTGAATTATTAAACTTACTGTATAGGTTTTTGAGCCTCTAAGGTTCATTCAATACCATTATTTAACTTATGAAATTTAGACACACATAATGACTGGTATACTGTTCTCTCTTTAGATAAGTCTTAATGAAATGTTCAGAGCCAATTTACTTAAAGAAGCACTGCTATTTTGTTTCCATCCAAATCTCAAACTCCATTGGTTTGTCAATGACTGCAAAAAGAGATCCTTTTTACTAATAACACTATGTAACACAAATTTTGTTCCTCTATAGTATGTCTTATTTTTTAATTGCTTATGTTGTAACAGTATAGAAAGTGGCCATTATTCCCTTCAAACTTTGCTTCTGTGACCTTGATAATGAAATTTAGAAAGTAACCTATTTTCTATGTAAAAAGAGGCAAATTTGCACATTTTCATTTACATAAGGTCTGAATAAAACATATGAATAAAAAATTACATGTATTTATATTAAAAGAATATAAATTAAAAGCTATTTAAATTTTAAAAGATTTAAAATTTGTATAATATAAAATCTTATTATTCAAGCAAGCAAAAGTTGTCCATCTTATCTTCTAGAGTTTTCTTGCAAAGCTCGCAGAAAATAGGGTACCCAGGGTTTGTCTTGATCCCCAACAGGCATGCTGAAATATGCCTTGTAGGCTTCACACATTTTAACAGATGCTGTCACAGAGTACTTTTTCGCTCTTTCATTGATAAACTGGCTACATATGTAGCAGAATACATCTGGAGAATGCTTGCAGTTTCTTGATGCCATCTCTGATAAAATCAGATAGGTCTATGTGTTAACTTACGCAGTTAAAACTAAACTGAAGTGGTAAGTGGTGAGCCCCTGTATATATATATTACCATGGAAAGTTCTAGAAAATTCTAAAAGATTCTTGAAAATTCTCGTAAGTTCTACAACATTCTAGAGAATTCTTGTGAGTTTGAGAAAATTCTCTATCAGCTACTCAGCACTGAATCTACCTGGAATGTTCTGGAAAATGGGTAAATTTGAAATTTCATTACCCAGGTCACAAAAACAAAGTTTGAAGAGAAAAATAAGTCTTTTCCATTTACTTTAGGCATAAGCAATTAGGAACAAGAAAAAGTAAAAATTTTGTTACATAGTGTAATTTTTCAAAAATAAAATACACCTCTAATGTAAACAAATATAATGCAAAAAAATTTATATAAAAAAAAGTTAATTTGAAATAAGTGGAAAGATATCTAGAATACTATAACTTTTGCACAGACAAGTTTACTCTCACAAGGTAGAATAAAATAGCATTTTGGAAAACACAATTCCATTTTTATATAAAGTGAAAAATATTAAAATGGAAAAGATTTGAACAGACACCAAAATTGTTAGTAGTAGCGACTATATGTAAACAACAGGATAAGGCTGACAATTATACATAACACACTAAGGTAGTATCTGGCCATGAAATCAAATATCACATTTTAATGATTCTGATATTTTTATGTATCTTTGTTTTTGAGTAATATGACCTGATATGACAGTTGCATAAATCACTCTGATTACCTCTCAATATCTTTTGTTATTTATATGTATCACTACTGTCAAAGGCACCTCAGGAGCAGAATAGCCGGAAACACTAATTTTGACATTTTATTGAGTAACGACACTTAACCTGAACAACTTTAAATTAATCAATATTAATAAATTAAAGCAGAAAAAATGTTGATAATTGGATAGTTGAAATAATGAAAAACAATTTTATTTAGTTGATTATTTTCATTATCATAACTTAAATTAATTGATCATTCTGCATGACACTATATTGATGTAGTTGACATTCACAGGTAGATTATTAATTGTTCAGCTCTACTTATGAAGCAAATTTTAAGCCTGCTAACCTTAAATCAGAAATATAATCAAAAATGCTACATAGAGAGCCCTGACAAAATAAACATGTTAACATTAATTCAATGTCACACAAAGGGTTTTTTATAAATAAAATAAAGATAAGAAACTTGGAAGGAGAGTTGAGACTTGGCAAGTTAGTAATGTTACCCTACATGTAGCACAAGCAATAGTGCCCAAGATAATTGTTTTACTACTCAAGCATCTTTCAGTGACACAGAAAGAAATTCAAGGCAAAAAGTTAGATGCAACAAAATATACAATCTGTATTAGGCAAAAATAGTTGTGTAATTAATAGGGTACATGAAGTTGAAAATGGATAACAATGATATACATCAAACAAAAAAGTATCTGATGACCAACAAATATCTTGACAAAAACAAAAACTAAACAAGTATTGGTATCCAAAAAATGTTAAGATGGCTAACACAGCCAGTCCCATTACATTATGAAATAACAAAGTAAAAAAAATCCAAAGGCAATCCAAACATTACAATGTGTTGACAGTAAGAAAATATATAAGCAACATAAAAGAAGAATAAGTAATAATATGTTAAGCATATGACCTTCACCATACCTAGAGCTGACAAAGCCTTTTGCCCAAAGTATACTTCAAATCTTGTGGTCAACCATCAAGAAAGAATAATAGAGGAGGAGGAATAGAAATATGTGAAAGAAAATATATAATCACATTACAGAAGGTTACATGAAAGCTGTTGCAGAGAGTCAGAAAACAAAAGATCCACAGGTGTGCAAAAAAATTATATCATTAAGCTTGTATTTACTAAATCATCACTAGGCTGTGAAGAATAATTGACAATAAAAAAACTTTTTCTGGTACGAGGTGATGCTCAACTCATTGGTAAATTGAGATAATTTATTTTAATCTTTTAGGAAAATTCTACAAAAAACAATTATTCTATTCTTGACTTTCTTTTGTTTTGTATTTTATAATTTTCACACAGATGAAGAACCAATGACTCTGGCTGATAAGCTCTTTCACGTATATGTCTATATTTTTCAAATACAATAAGAATAATTTTCATGATACTTCTTCCACATACCTGCTAATGACCAAGTCTAGAATATACAACTCTTCTTGGGCTTCTCCTCTCATACTGATTGAACTTGACAAACTGTACTCACTTTCAACTGTATCACTTGTGCCCATGGTAAGAGATAAAAATAAGTAATTCAACAAATGTTTGAGGCAACTGCTTTGAGACGATCTATTGAAACCTGCAAAGAAACCATTAGGTCAGTTTCTTTTCCGTGGTCTTTAAATATCTAAAGTCTCTTATTCACTAATTTTTCCACTAATTAGTTGATTGAACTCTTTTTCAAATTTAAAGTGTCTCAAGGAGAGTGTTTAACACTTCCAATTGTCCAAAGGATGTTTCCTCCTATCAACACCATACCTTGTTAAAATTAATGCTCTAGCACTAAAACAAGGCCTGATGTAGTTTTCTCCAAATTGCTTTTGTGTGAATTAAAACAAAAATCATACACTGATCTAATTTTTGTTATGATTAATATGAATAAAGAAATACATTTTACAAAAATCATTGTTCCTCCATAAATATAAGCAGGGGCATAGATCCTGGGGGGATGGAGGGTATACATCCCCCTTCATTTTAGGTGGGGGGTATGGTGCATACAATCATCCCCCCTCATACAGTTTGGTCTGTTGAATTGTTTTATTGCATCACAGGCCTACAAATTGTGTGTTTGTTCTTGTGATTCTCGTGTTCTTGCCAATCGAATTACATAATTAGGCCTAGATGTAGGCTTTTTCAGTAGTCGAAATGTACATCTTTAATATAGGCGTGCTTCTAAGCTTTTTGATCTAAGCGATAGTTCGTAAGTATCAATCAGTAGGCCTAAGTATACATGCAAGTATCGTGGCAACAAGATTACTCTGTGACTGCATGTTTACAGCTTTCAGGTTCACATAATCAGAGATTACCAATTTGCAAATTGAACAGTCCACGTAAGTGGTTGCAAAAATCATCCACCCCATCGGGCGTAAAAAATCTATGCCCCTGTATGTAAGCACAATACTGACAAAGACAAAAACATAAAAAGCAGGTTTATGATTAGACATAATAAATATGCAATAATCCCTGAGCTTTGAGCTAAATTTAAGTCTTCATGTAGCTATAAGAAAAATTTAAAGTGCTTTAATTTAATTAAAACACTGTGTAATGATGGTATTACCAAAAAATTATATACAATGTGCACCCATAAAGTAATAGAAATAATGTACTTTTAATACTTTATCATTGGTAGTAATAACACTGTATATTGATAAATAAAAGGGAAACTCATGTTTTGCATATAAAACTTTCTTTTAGTTACAGTAGTTTGCATTTGAATTCACAGAGTTTATAAAATGTAAAGGCAGTGGTATGTACTTAAAGTAATTAAAACAGTTTAGTGATCTGTCTAAACTACTTGCACATGAAGTTAGATATGTAGAGTTCTGAACAAATCTATATTTACATGCAAGACATCAAGGTCAAAACTATTCCACATGTGATACACACTAAATACCTCTAGTTCAAAAGACAGTTTGAGACAATATTATCAAAAATGACAAACAGTTTGTTTGTAATTAAGCATTGTAGGTATGTAGAAATACTGCTGTGTGTCACTGGTAGGCATGACAGACAGACTGAACTAATAAGAGATATTAGATCTAGCAATGCATTCAAAACCTTGGTATTATGGAGAAATATTAAACTCACAGGGTGATGGTAATTAGTAGTCAAAGTGTAAATAAAGAAGTGAAGTAATTCACATAAAAACTACTGTCTGAGGTGGGGCTCACATGGATGATAGCTCTATTTCCCAAACATCTTTCCCTTTGCAATGTGCAGTACCACCTACATCCACCCTCCCTTACACATGTGGTGATATCATCTGTACTTAATTACTCTTAATTTTGTTACTGACAGATTAATTAAGTTTATAAAGCTTTCCATGCTCACATGGTAACCTCATCCATACTTCCTACATTTTAATTTCATTTTACATAGTTTAATAAAGTTCAAAAAGCTCCCTACATATGCATACAAATTACTATTTTAATTATAAAGATAGAACACATAATAAATGAAGGAGGTCCTGAAAGTGCCTTAAGTAAACTGTATATTATATTCTAAAAATTATAATAATAAACATGTTTATTTTTAATAAAGCATCACTAATCAACTTTTGAAATAACAAATGATAGTAGATAATATTATACTAAATAATACACTTTGCACTAAAAAACATTAAAACAATAAATGTAAAACTATAAGCTTTGTCAAACACATACACTTGAATGCTTTAGCTCAATGTTTATGTTACATGAAAAGAAAATAATAAACTTGAGTTAATGGTAGTTGCTAGATTTTTATGATTTAGAAGAAACAAGAGATAATTGGAGACAAATGATATACCACAATTTAAGAAGTTTTAAGTTGACAGACAGATTTGAAAATTTACAAAATACAAGAAAACTTAGGATTTCACTAAAGAAAAAAGAAATTACGAGATCTAAAAAGGCTTATGAGAAACTACTGGTTAATAATGTCAAACAGTAAAGTTGTTTGTTTGTTTTTTTCAGTATGTTAAAGGTAATTAAATTGTTAAAATTAGGAACTAAGACCTTAAAAGATGCTAATGGCAAAGTTTTTGTTAAAAATTAGATATGTGAGTTTATAGATGTTTTCTTGTATTATGTTTTAGAACAGATGATGTTAGCATTATTCTTGAAATATGTGAAATAATGATCTGAATCACATAGATATTAATCTATTGATGGTAAGAATAAAATATTTCTAAATTAAAAAAAAACAAAAAACACCAGAATCAGACAAGGTTCTTCTCAGTGTTTTAAAGGAGGCAAAAGATAATTTTTGGTATATTTATAATCAATAGATAGGTGTTCAATGATTGAAGAATTGCAAATTTTAGTCATATTGTTGATAAGACTGCATTAATTTGTCTGTGTTTGAAGTACAAAGCTACACAATGGGCTGCCTGCACCCAATTTATGATATTGTGAGTCCACAGACGTACATCCGTGCCAAAAACTATATTTTTGTAGTAGGAAAAATTCTGGCGTATAATAAAAGAGGCTTTACAAAATCATTAAGAAAATTTACCAAAGGCAAATTTGCCTTTCTACTTCTTTTTATTTATTAAGATGTTATCTATTAGTGAGACATTCAAAAATTGTTTTGATAATTTAGCATTCAAAAGGCTAGAAAATTCACAATGATAAAAGATGGAGGAAGACTACTTGTCTTATTTTTAAAGTGATAAAATGGAGTAAAAGCAAAAGGTTGTTACTATATAATAATGGAGCTAAGTCAAATTGGTCTCTTGTTACTGGTATAGCTTTTCTGAGGACAGAGAATAGGATGACCAAGATAAGTTGATAAGTTAAACTAATATTTGACAAATTACCTTTAATTAGAGAAAGTGCAAGGTGATATATTTGGGTTATATTAACTTGGTTTACAAATTTAATATAGAGACATAGAACAGAACCAATTCAATACCATGACTGAATAAAAATACCTTGACATAGTGGTGAATTCACTTAAACTATCAAAGCAGTGCTCTGTTGCTAACATTAAAGCTACTATGAATAGCAAAATTGTAAGGGTTATTTGTAAACATGCTGATTAAAAGTCATGAGGTAATTCTCTGTATATACTAATCACTTGAAACAATGCACAGTCTTGGTCTCCTACTTAAGGAAGGATGTTAACCTTGAGTTATTTTGAATTTTGTGCAAAGCTACTCAAGGGATATCTGCACCAGCTGTCCCCAATTTAGCAGTAACAGTCTAAAAGGAAGGCAACTAGCCAAAATCACTGCTGCTAACTCATGACCTTCTCTTTTACCAGCAAACAGTGCAACTGGCTATCACATTATATTGCCTGTTGGCTAAAAGAGCATACACGTTCAGTATTAACTTTGGAAAAGATTCAAAAGAAAGCTACCAGAATAAGTAGTAGGACAGTTCCAGAGAAAAAATAATCTTAACAGGACAAACTAAGCTCATTCTATTTTCTCTTTAAAAAGTAACCTTATTGAAGTTCAAAAATTATCCACATAATTAATAGAATAAAGACATGATTTCTTTTTGCAGTATCACAAATATAAAAGAACAAAAATACACAAGTTTAAGATTTGGAAAAATATAGAACAGCCTCCAGTTATGATAGTTTTATTTTTATTACACAGCATGGTTGGTGTAAGGAATGAGTTGCTATGAGTATTAGCAGTAAAAGTCAGCACTTTAAAGGAGTTGAAAGAGAAATTTGATAATTTTCTAAAAAAAAAAAATTGTTTTCGTTTCTAAACAGTGAGTGTGCAAAGACAGCCTTTAACTTTTCATTTAATTGTTGACAGACCAAAGATCCTCCATTGTATGTAAGTTACACAATAAAAAATATTTTGGCACCTAAGTTTAAGATGTTATTTTATCATTAATTTGATGGTGTAAAAAATAAAATATCATAAAAAGAGTCACATTAATTACTCATTTTCTAGTTTTAGTCTTTTATTTCACAATTTTTAATATAACTTATAAGTATTATAATTTGTAAATGTGTGTGTATTGCATTCCATAAATTCTACTTTTAACATACAGGGAACTTTATTGCTTCAAGCTCGGAATAAATTTCAAACAAGTTTTACTTACTGAGCCGTCATAACTCGCACTGAATCATAGCCAGTTTATTGTTATACTAAATTCTGCACATGTCAATTGTAAAGTTTGCAGAATCGATGCTTATATTGATATTTAAAACAACAAGACCACTTTTCACTTCAAACTAGATCACAGTTATTAAAAATTGTGATAACAGTTACCCGAAGATATAAGGTGTTCACTCATAAAAGGAATATACAAGTTGCAAAACACCAGTTTAAAGCTTAATATCACTATTCACACACGATCTTTCACCTAAGTATATCAAACACATGTATACCATACCGCGCCATCTTAAGGTTATCTAATATGTTAATTGTATAAAAAACAAAAACAGATTACTTACAGCTTATATAGATTATAGATGCAATAATTTATATATATATATATATATTAAAGCTATTATTGTTATTTTCAAAAATTTTAAATATATTGTAGTCATATGCAAGATAAATTTTTATTTGAACTTTTAATGAAAACAATCTCGCCATTGTAATTAGAAATAAATTGAGTATTACTTAAGTACGTTTTCAAATGAAATATATAACTATAGTGAATTTAGCTTTGAAAAATGAAATGAAAAACATGACTTCTTTTTAATATGCAAAACTGCCTAAAATAAATTTTTATAAAGCAACATGAGTGAAACACTTAGGCAAAATGTTATGTGTGGGTTGATGAAATGTTACCAACTATTTTTATTAAAATGTGATTTTAAACAATTTTCGTTTAGCCTCTTTCAATGCAGTTTTGGTGTAATCACCTTGTCCTGAAAACCGTTGAAATCGTTTAGCTTTACGTGCCTTTGTGTCTCTTGTTCTCGATGACAGATGACTATTCTGGTCGTTTGGATACTGTCTCAACTTTGTCCAGCACTTTAAGAAGGGATCAACGACTGCATCATCCCTCACTGGCCAAGAAGGTAACATGTGTACGTTCCATCCAAAGTATGCTGTCAGAAAATTGTCAATCACGTAATGAAGCTATTGTAAAGAAATTAAATGAGATACTTTTATAGTTTTTTTGTTTTTTATTTCAACGTGAATACTTTTCTAGGTATTCGTCTAAAGAGAAACACTTTGATGATTTGTACATTGATCAAGTAGGGACAGTGTCTAACTGTGCATAGTAGTCTTTTGTAATGTAAAAAAAATGGGTTTTTAGTCCATATGTTTGAGATTTTAGAAAAAAGACACATACATTAAAAGAACTTGCATTATTTTAAATATTTATTTTAATAAAAATTACATCTAGAGTTCGATTACCCTCAGTGGATTCAGCAGATACCTCATGTGGCTTTGCTATAAGAAAACACACACACACTCTTACAAATAGAAGCTGAATACCTGAAACTAACAAATGACTGATGTATTTTCTGAAATAAAGTGACAGTTGTGAGTTCTCTCCATAACACAAAGATAGTATTCAGTAATGGTCAACTTCAATTTCTATGATAATTCACAAAATTATCAGCAGTGGCGTGTTTAGGTAGGGGATAGAGGGGGGTCATAGTCTTAATGGGGCCCATTAATAATTTCATTCTATGTACAATTACATTGGATAGGGACCACAAAAATTATTAATCCCTGCATCCATACAATCTTAAATCCGTCATTGTTGGTCATTGTAAAAACCCACCTGGCATTTCAAGCAGATATACACAATGGCATCATGTCAGGTTTTGTACAAGTCAGTGCTTTAGTTATATGTACTGATATTTTGTAGCACTTGACCTCTCCTTATGGAACAAACAGATCTAGCTCTTCGAATTTGAGAGTAGTCAAAAGTGTAAAAAATAATTTGTCTTCAATATTTCAATCGGACATGTTGTCTACACGTATACACTTCAGCCACGTATTTGTTAAAGCACCAAAACAAAACTCACTATTTGCCATTACCACTTTTGGTTTTTTTGTACATGATAACTTACACGATTTTGATCAAAAAAGTCAACTCTACTTATCCCTTCACTGCATTTCGCAAATATGGAATGTTATATTACACCCATCTTGTTGTTTTGATGCTGGACTATAATGCTTGCAAGCTTTTTTGGAAAGTACCAAATCATCAGTAAAGTTGTAGCAATAGCGACTTGGCTGTTATTATGCTATCTAACTATATTATACCAGCAACTGTATCTTTCAAAACATCAAAATAACATCCTTTTCTTCTTTTTTAGTTTCTTGAATATCACATTGTTTAGACGATCAGATAATTTAATTCAATAATTTTGATGCCGTAAATTTTTTGGTAGTTGTAGTAGTAGTGTGGTAAATACATTATTAGCAAATTTATCCCTATATAGAGTTACTTTTTTTTTAATAATTAAGCTTTCAAGAGTGACAATTTCTTTTCGCTGCTCTTTGCCTTCTTATAACTTAAACTTCATACAATAACTCCCAGACACATAAAGGAACTTAAATCCTAATTTTATTGGCTTTTCTCAAATAAGCTGTTTCAAATAATGGTGACCTATAACCTCGTCAAAGCTCCAAGTGTTTGGAATGGGGTGATAGAAGAACTGGATCTAGTTACTGAAATGAACACTTTATCCTTGGAAATCTATCTATCGACATTGCATTAGCAGTTGCAAAAGTGTTCACATCAGTCTCGCTTGCTCTAGACATTTTTTTTTTTGTATGGCAGTTGTACAGAAGCAGATAATAACAGTCTCAAAAACTTTATACAAATCTTCAACAGTTACAATGAATGTAAGATCTAAATGTTATTGTGTATAACGAACATATTCCTTACAAATACACAAACAAAGCTGTTCATCCCAAACATCTGAAATACTTTCACTGATTTAACATGATCAATCAATAATTCTGTGACAATAGCTGGAGGAATACCATCTAATGAAAGTTTATAAACAGCATCTCGTAGAGTTTCTGTCTGAATCCCACCAAATCAGATTTTACTGCATCAATAAAAGCTGTTTAGCACTTTCTTGAAATCCCGGCTGCAGTAGATGCAGAAGAATCTTGGACACTGGAAAAAATAAAGCTGTATAAGTAAAGGTGCTTGAAAATTTATGCAAACTGTATTCCGTAAAAGACTATCATATGAAATATCATACTATAAATTTTAAATTCCTTTATCTCAACTACAAATAAATGCGGAGACACCACATGTTTACTGGAGTACCCTACAAAGCTAAGTATTCACAATTCTAATAACTATAATTGTAACTAAAAAATCACATTTTTTATCAAATTTCCTTGTTTCTGTAAACTAGAAAACTGAATAAAAAAATCTGAAACAGTGTCACATAATATTAGACACTCAAAACTACCTTTCAAATAAAAAAAACATTCTTCACACACGCCATGCAATGCAAGTTTGGAAGGACCTCAAGCTTGATCTATTTTTGGGTATGACATATCACACAATGGTTCTTTGAAGGCTAATAAAAACTCTTTTCATCTTCCATTACAGGTTACAATCTCCTTGTTTTTCAAACAGTTTGAAACTTAGTCAATATAAAATGTATTTTATTTAAAAGTTTTCTTTAAGAAGGCTATCTGCGTTAGTCGCCCCTACTTTAGCAGTGTAAGACTAGAGGAATGGGAGGTAGTCATTACCTCGCAGTGGTAACTTGTGGGTTATTTTTTTTACCACTGAGATTAACTATCATATTATAATACTCTAATGGTTGAAAGGTGAAGCATGTTTGATGCAACGGGGAATCGAACCCGTGATCCTCAGATTACAAGTCGTGTGCCTTAACCACGCGGTTATACCAGGCTATTTAAAAATTAGAACAGAAAATAAAGATAACAAATTAAATAACGTTGAAAGAAGATAAGTAAATTGAATAATAAGTAACATAAATAAAACAAAACAGAAAATAATTTATTATATTAAGGAGGACTTTACACTGAAAAACGGTATATCATGGAATGTAGAGACGGAAACTCTTCGTACTTTAAGCTTATGTAACATCAAATTGACAATTTTATAAGCAAATCTATATTTCTTATTTTAGTGAAGAACTTATATAAGTTTTAAACTTTTATTTTTTGTTTGTTTTAGCGCAACGCCACACAAATAGACTCCAAATTTTAATCTTGTTAAGTTCACAAACCTATTGCTGAGCCACTAGGGGACACTGCTAAAACACTAGTGATGAAGGAGTTCAGCTTTCAATTTTAATGTTTTAAACTTCAGGTATATAGAGGTGTTGATTAATTTAAAATCATATGAATATTCTTATGTTGTTATCGTGGAAATAATGTTAATAGTAATTGTTTATTATAATTATTTTGTTTTCTAAAGCACAAAAGTAGTATTATCTAGTATTGGTGTTTCATGTGTCATATGTAATATTTTGGTTGATTTGAGGTTTTACGGCACAAAGCAATTAGGCTATCTGCGCCAGCATTAATAATAAATACGTTGACAGTTATTGTTGAAAATAAGTAAAACGAAAGCTTTCATTATGTTCGAACGCATTGGAACCATAGTTTGTAGCATAAACTAATAAAACATAGATTTGCAAAATATCGCTAGCTGTATTTTTAAGTCGAGAATGTGTTCTTGTTTTATATATTTCCACTTAATAATGTGAGTGTGATACATTCTGTTACTGTATTAGTATATATAGGAATTAGGATTGAACTTAGGTAGGATAAGTGATACTATATAATAAACTAAATAAATTGAGAGTTTTCAGGCATATTTTCTTTTGTTCAATAAGAAACAGCAAACGTAGTAAATTGTCCAAGTTTCTCCATATCTCAATATGAGCTTCATACATATGTATGTTTTCCCATTTTAGTACACATACCTTTAAGATTTTCTTTAAGAATCACCAGCCAAAGACAGATGACATATATAGATTTCTTATTTTGTCCTATTAGTATTAATGCCACATTTTCTTTACCTAAGCTATCATTGTCATTGAACCTTTCTCTTTCTCTGAAAATCAACTTGCTGTGGTGGTTTGACAAAACCCATATGGGAGTGGGTGCACAACTGCCTTCTCCACACCTTGATGTCCATCTTTTCAAAGTCACTTCCTGACACAGATAGGGGGTTTAAGTTGATCACCACAAAGCAATGGTCTGTTGGTCTGTGGACAGACTGGTCTTGCATATCAATGCTTTCAAACTTCTGGTTGTTCATTAGATGTTGTATCATTTCCCATTCTTTTACAGGTTATCATCTGGTAATGGTTCATTTTGAAAACTAATGTGACCACTCATACCAATTAGCAAAGGAGTGCTAGGTCCAAAGATATTTGTTTCTTTTTCATGTCCAGACTTAATCTTTCCCTTGGAGTTGTCATTAGATTTAGTTATTTTCAGAGACATTTTTCCACCCCATTGGGAGACTTCCCAATTGAATGTATTTACTATGGGCCTCAATACAAAGTTAACCCTCTTTTTGGTTCTTCGTTCAGCATTCACAGGCTCTGGCTGTTGATGCTTCCAGCCAGGATTGGTCTCACAGATATTTTTATATGTACCATATCATCCATTTGCTTCATTGAGTGGTTTCTCTAGTACACACTACATCATGCTGGATTCTCCTGATTGCACCTCATTGACCAACACAACTCTGGTTTCTGAGTCTCCAAAATCTATTCTTCTCAAGACTTGCCTCTTTTATTTTGTTTCCTTCCTTTTTGCTTCATACTTGATTTTCCACTCTTCATACCAATCTCTCTGTCCTGCAACTTCATACATGGATTTCAGCTAGTCCTTGGCAATGAGATCTGACTTTATGAGGCATTTCACCTCCATGGAAATTTACCAGAGCAAGTGGGAAGTCTTCCACTCTTAATCTGTTGACAAGGGATTTCCTGCTATCAGGTTTTCAGTGGCTCAGATGGAGGAATTTCTCACTTGGCTTTTTGGCTGTGAGTCTTCAATCTCTCTGATTTTCATATATAGAGTTACACTCTACCATGCCATCAGTTACTCAAGACACCCTGAGGTTTTTAGTTTGGATATTCTGCCTGTGCTCATACAGTCATTTCAAACTCATAGGCATCCTCCCTTTCCAGAATGGGACATTAATGTGGTCCTCTGTACTGTGACTCTCCCTCCATTTGAACCACTTTTCTTGTACTCTTTGTTTCATTTGTTCCTTGAGACCTATTTCCTTTTCCTTTTGACTTGCAGGCATCTCCAATTTTATTTATTTACCCTTTATATTTTCCATATCGTTTCATCCAACCTATTTTATCCTTTATCCTAATAGTTCCTTTTTTCCTAACACTGTGGCAGCTCAAGAAGGTTATTCCTTCTTTTCTCCAATTATGCTACCTTCTATCTTCCATTTTTACCATTGTCCAGACCTTCAACTTTCAGTAGATAATTCCTCACTATTGAAAGATCAAAACTACAGCTTCAGGTTCAAGTCTGTTTGAAACAGTAACCTGAGTTTCATTCACATATGAACCTTCTTTCTTAGCCTTCTTGCATTGCACATCTTAGTAAACCTATTAGTTTCCTCCCTTTTTTTTTATCTTGTTAAGAACAATATTTATTTGAAGATTTTCTGCTTCTTTTCTTACTTTACTAACTCCCTCATCTTACCTTAGCTCTCTAATTTTCCTCAAATTAATCTTTAACCTTTTTGATCATTAAGAAGCTTTATAAACAAATTCCAATGAGTCATTCTGGATTTCCTGAAAACTACAACTTATGATTTAAAATAAGTTAGGCATTAATTAAAATATTTCACTTTGAGCATAATCGTACATTAAGGAGAACTTTATATGCGAAAACGGCTCGTTTGGGTCGAGAAAATATTTTACATAGAAGAAACAACGTTGTTCGCTCTTCTATGTAAAATATTTTCGACCCAAACGAGCCGCTGATATAAATTCTCAACAAGTGGGTTTCGACATCACTGATTAAGAAGAACTTTGCATTGAAAAACAGTATATCATGGAACATAGAGATGGAAACTCTTCATACACTAGACTTTCATTAACTAAAACTACAGTATATGTAACGTATGTACATATCACAGAAATTCAATGATAAATTAAGTTCTGTCTCTTAGAGCATAAATATATATATCTATATGTAGTAGAAAGTGAGGAATTCATTAGATATTTTCTAATTCCTTCATGTTAAGCATTATTGTAGGTCATACATGTGTGAAAACTAAGTAGTGGCATTTTGTTGTTGACAGATTGGTGGTCTGTTACTTGCAAGCTATGAGTGACTCAGCTGAAAATGTATCATTTGCAGATAAACTTGCAAAGTTGTGTTACAGTCGTTACAAATCTTTGCCTAAAACTGGAAAACCTCAGAAGGGAAAGGAGTGGACACACATGTCAGCAATAGTGATTTCTTCTGATTTTCTACCAAAAGGTAATGTCCATTAACATTATATGGTTGAGTTAGTAAGAGCATTTTGCCAACTGCCTTTTTCCCATTTTCAGGAGTAAGAAAATGAATACTAGAGCTACAAGTGTAAGGAAATTATTATTATGAGATATATTGTTTGTTTTAATTTTCATTCCTGAAGTAATAGTCTTACAATAACAATAGAAATGTAGGAAATGAAAAATATTGTAAATATTTGTTTGAATTTTGCATCACCAGATGGACACAAGTGGATGGTCTATAGAGGAATGGATACTGCAGGTTTTGAATTTTTGGTTACTACTGTTCTTACTACCAGAAATTTTATTGTGATATTTATAAAGCCTGGTTTACTACTGGCTGATAAAACTTCTAATAATTTATATAGAGTAGTAGCATGACCATTTTGAACCCAACTAAAAAGTTGATCCTACTTCCAGTAACTTCTAAATAGTGGCCATTGTGAACTTTTAAACATGTACAGATAATTAGCTCCCTGCAACTTCTATACTGTAGTCAGAACTATGTTTAATCCTAGCTAACTAAATAACTTATTTTCAATAATTTCAAGGTATTTACACACTATTCATGTAGTGATATACAGCAAAATAAAGATATTTAGCTCATATATAAATTTTCTCTTTTTTTTTTTTAATAGGTCATGACATGAAGGTTGTTTCCCTTGCCACAGGGTCAAAGTGTCTTGGTCCATCCCAACTTAGTTGTCAAGGTAATGTGAAATATAATAAAACAGTTATGCAAACTCCACAAATTCTAGTTTTAATATATGTTTTAGGTCTGTATATGGTATTCAGAATGATTGTTTGGAGAGAAAAGCTGATTAAAGGCTGCTACTTCATTAAACAAAACTGATTAATTGATATCAGATAGTTTCTTCTGAATCCTACATATTTTGATTCTCTCCGCCAGGTGCTGCCATTAGTGATAGCCATGCTGAAGTCCTTGTAAGAAGACTTTTCATTAGGTAAACTACAATTAGGCTTTTAAGTTGCAATTATTTATATGTCAAGGAAAATATTATTATCCAGGCTAGTATACTTCTTTATGAATATAGAAAACATTTTTTTTCTTATATCAAAATTTTCCTGTTTCTTTCTAAGTAGCTAAATTAACACAAACTAAAATGATGACTGGTGGTTCTGTGTTGTGAAATGCATTTGAAATTATTCCTGTGGTTTTTCATACCCTCTTTTACCACACTTTGGTATTTCTCTCTCAGGTCCAGTCTTTTTCTTTCTTGGTCTTTAACTGCTCCTTTTCTATTTCCCTTCCTTCTCTTGCCCGTTGAATCATGTGGAGCCAGATTGGCTCCCCTGACCTGCTTGTTGTGCCTATTCATGGATCTCTTCCCTTTTTCCCTTATTCCATTACTTTCTCAAGTTAGCATGATTGGCTTGCATTGTAGATGCTCACAGACTATTATTTCATTGTATTTGATATGCCACCTTTTTGCTCCTCTTACATCTCTCCTTTGTCAGCTTTAGAATGAGCTCCTCCTGGTGGGTGTGTGGATGCTTTTGATACATTTGTCTCCTCTACACCTTCAGGCTTTATCTCTCTATGGATTTTATCTTCCGCAGGTCAGTGTTCTTCTATCATCCCACTGTTTTTGAGAAAAATAAACATTATTTCTCTTTCAGAGCTCCTTTTGTGCTCTTAGGACCCCTCCAGGTGGCTAGTAGTGCCTCTGTGAGTATACTTATTTTCTGAAATCTGCATTGAGCCAGGATAATGAAAAGCACTCACAGTGTCTGATCTGGTTCTGTATATGCTCATTGTAAGATGTGCACTCCACAAGACTATTTGAGGTAACCATTTGGTATATCTGCAAATTTTCTCTTCTTATCTGATCCAGACTATACCTATTCCACAAACTATCATGGAAAAAGCAAGCACCAGAGGCATGTTTTAACCTCTTCTCTGACTTTTCAAAATAAGATTTTGCTGTCACCTATTCCCTGTGTCTAATAAAAGACCTTTCCAAATTGAAGGACCTATGAGAATCTGGAAATTTTCTCCAGGTCTACTCACTGCAAATTTCACCCCTTCCTTCTCAAGTGGAGCACCAGTGATGCTTGCCACTTACCAACCCTAGCTACTTGAGTGGCAGACTATGAAGAACTATCACCAGTTGGGCTTGTTTGCTGGGGTGATGTACAATTGAGTATCAGTACAGAAGGAGGAGGAGCAGTGGTAACTCTGTTAGTGTAGTGTAAGCCATCCCTCATATGGCTGTGTGTATATCTCTGTTAGTGTAGTGTAAGCCATCCCTCATTAGTGTAGTGTAAGCCATCCCTCATATGGCTGTGTATATCTCTGTTAGTGTAGTGTAAGCCATCCCTCATTAGTGTAGTGTAAGCCATCCCTCATGGCTGTGTGTATATATGTATATCAGGTCGTCCCATAAGTAATGTTCGAAAATTTAATACAGAAAGTGCATCATCATTTCTGTCTTTGTAGAAGGCTTTAATGACTAAAATATGGAGTACAATGTGTAAAAAATGTTGAGACAAATAAAAGAAACTAACCCAACTCTGCTTTTTCAGATCATTAATCAAATAAACCCTTTAGAAGATGGATGTATCTGAGGAGCTTATTAGGCATATACTGCTTTATAAGTTTAAAAAGTGCAATAGTGCAGCAGAAACTACATGAAACATTCAAGGTGTTTACGGTGTTGAGTATCTCAATGAAAGAAAATGTCAAAGGTGGTTTCAGAAGTTCAGATCAGGTGACTACAGTTTGAGCAATGTACCACGTTCAGGTCACCCTGTTGAGTTTAATGATATCTTGCTGCCTGCTGCATATTGATGAAGATTGTACTGTAACAGTTGAAGAACTAGCACAGAAGCTGAATTAAATACATTCAACAGTTCACAATCATCTGCAACAGCTTGGAAAGATGTGAAAACTTGGAAAATTGGTCTCCCATAATTTGACAGAAGCCATCCTTAGAGCAAGAGTTAACATTTGCATTCTCTGCACTCTCATGAACGTAACTCAACTTTCTGGACAGATTAGTGACTGAAGATAAAAAAATTGATATTTTATTAAAATGTTAAGCTCTGCATACAGTGGCTCAGTGAAGGTAAACTGGCTAAAGCACAGCCCAAAATGGACCTCCACCATAGGAAAGTCTTCTTAAGCATTTGGTGAGACATTGTTGGTGTGATCCACTTTGAGTTGCTGCCACTCAGTGTAACGATTACATCAAACTTCTATTGTCAAAGTTAGAGTGCTTGAATGTTGCACTGAAAGAAAAGAGACCTGCTTTGATTAATCATAAATATGCTATGTTACACCAGGATAATGCACTGCCCCATACAGCAAGGATGACATCTGCAAAGATTGAAGAACTAGACAGGGAAAAACTTTCACATCTTCCCTATTCTCCACACCTTGCCCCATCTTTTTTATCATCTATTCCAAAGTTTACAAAAGTATCTTGATGAAAAAGAGCTTGGAACACATGAAGATGTCATAACTACCCTCTCAACATTCTTTTCCTTCAAACCCCAAGAATTTTATAGAAGTGGCTTTCAGAAGTTTGTGAATCATTGGCAGAAAGTAATTAATAATAATGGAACATACATTGTTGGTTAAATAACATTAAAAGCAATTGAAATCTTTTCTCTTTTTCTGAACCTAAAATTGGACATTACTTAAGGGGTGACCTGATATATAACATGTCACTTGTGACTTCCCCCGAATCTATTCATTTGAGCTGAGATGAGTACACACAATGATGCTGTGCTCTCTTCCTGCAGCCAGAGTCTGTTCACTATAATGTAAGCAGGCACATTCTATAATACTGTGTCCTCCTTGTGCAACTAAAAGTCTGTTCAGGTGAGATGAGGTGTTAATGCACTATTATACTGTGTCCTTCTCCTGTAGCCAGTGTCTTGAAACAAGATGGGTACATACTGATCTCTATGGCATGACAACTGTGCCCTCCTCTCACAACTGGTGTCAATTCAGTAGAGATAGAGGGAGTTAATACATGTGGAGGTATGTAGCCCTTTTATTTAAGGAGGGCTTTTGCTGCATAATTATATAATTAATGCAAGTAGCACAATTCATAAACAATATTAGGAGATTAGTTGGGAGCTTGAGGAGGTGAAATACATTCTTAGGTAAGGAAAATGTTAACTATAGGAAGCCTTCAGATAATTTGAGATGTTTCAATAAATGTAAAAGCAAAACAGAAGATTTGTTTGTTTGTTGTTAAGTACAAAGCTACACAATGGGTTACCTGTACTGTATCCACCACAAGTATCAAAACCCATTTTTAACATTATAAGTCTACAGACTTGTTTGGGTTTAAAAAAGAAAAAGCTGTTTTAGAGAGAGAAATAGGTGTGTTTCATAATCTCAGGCTGATGTTAGATAATTTTTTAAAACTTCGAAAAATAACTATGAAAGTGTTAGTGGTTTTGTTTTGAAAACATTCAGTTTACATACCAAGAATAAGATCATGTGATAAAATTGACACATGTCGCACAGCTATAAAAAATATGATGAATTCATTAAAAATTTAACAAATATTAAAATAGAAGACATGTGAGAAAGTGTTATAATGAACATACATTTAATATATATATACAGAAGAGAAGGATTTTAATATAGTGAAATTCTTTCTCTTGACTTCATAACAAATCAGATGTTGTCATGACATCAAGAAAATAACTATGATTAAAATATAATGTCATCGTGCTGAACTTAAGTGAGACTGCATTATTAGAGCTTTGTCCTGAGAATGTAAACTAATGTTGTTTTCTGAGGATTGTTATTCTGTTTGTGGTAGAAAACAAGAGCCATTACAGATTAAAAAAAATAAAATTTCCTAATATATTTGTGGTGTAGAAACTATTTTTACAAAGTTATTATTCATATGGTTAGTGTATATGATGCTTCTTTGAGTACTGTGGATATTTCTTTTCATATTGCACATAAAATGTAAAATCATTAAACTTGATATTTACCTTGCACTTTGCCTGATGTTTACAAGGTGTTTAAACATGTAAATAAAATTGAGTAAAAATATTTTCATATTACTTTTATGTAAAATGGTATTATGCGTTGTATAAAACATTAACAATGAAATAGAAACAATTTTCTTGCCCTCATTTTAATTATTAGCTGTTGATCACAAATAAAAAATCCATCTTAGTTAGTTTTGTGATTTTGAAAATCTCGAATTGTATTGATGTAAACTGTAAGCACAATTGTTTTGTATGATCTGGTTTAAGAGAAACTGGAGATTTACTGAGTTTCTCATAGCAGTGAATTAGGTGTGCTAATGTCTTATTTTCACTTCAAGTGAAAACTTCACTAATTTATACACGTAAATGTAAGGTCACAAATGTAGTGTAAACAAGCAGTTAGAATGTGTGAAAAAAATGTTTTCTGTAAAATTTAAATCTTATTGAAGTGTGAATTATCAAGTTTTTAAAATTTTGAACAAAAGAATTACCCTGATACAAATGTCATGTTTTAAAAGAACTACAATAAAAATTCTAAAATTCTCTTTGCCTTTTTTAAGAATGTTGGGTTATTTTGTTTTAGACTTGTGATACTTACATTGCTGTTACATTTTGTAATGTGCTTCTGATACAGGAATGTTTATATTATCACTTACTCAGGAAGTAAAACTAAAAGTAGGAAACACATGTAATATCTAGTGCTTACACTAGCATTGTTACTTATACAAGTTTAATTTTCCCATATCAGAGTAGAGCACTAGATGAATTTCAAAGTAGTTACCACTGTTTTGTTATGACAAAAAAATTATATCACAGTTAATCTATAATATCTGTGTTTTAAATTTAGGAATATAATTTCTATTTTTCCTTAAATTTACCTTCCAAAAATTCCAACAGTGAGTGGTAAAATGCTGATGCCTTTTAACTTAGACATTCATATTGTTGTTTGGCCAAGGGAAGTTTTTACATTATGTGATGTGTGTGTGGCTAACATATGAAATTTTCTTCACTGTTTAATAACAGTTTAAGCTGTATAAAAAATACATATTAGGCTCATGTGGATAATAAGTTATTATTGAGTGTATTAGGAAGTTACTTTGAGTCTGAAGTGATGGGGTGTTATTTGTTTATTTGTTAGTGAGGTAGGTAGTTAGGTAGTGTGATTATTGAGTTTGGTTTTTGATAAAATAATAAAAAATATGCCATAATATTTATGTAGGAAGAGAATTATCAAGTTATATAATATTGCATGAGCATTTATTGTAAATTTAAGCCTATCAATGAACATAAGTTAATTAACTTGTAGAGCTTTTGATTAAAGAAATGAAGTATTTTTGTTACCATTAAGTGGACAAGATTTTGCATTCTTTTCACCAAATAATCCAAATGAATCTACTCAAAAATCATACTATTAAAATATTGATGCCAGGGGTGGTGTTATTGTATTGAAAATAAAATCAAAACTTTAAGATATTAAAATGTGCTTGAATTAAGATAAAACATTTCTGAAGATGAAGAAACAATGGAAAGAAAATAAAGAAGTAAGAGGCAGAAAATTAAAATTGGATTAAGAATAAAAGAAAACTTAGTAGAAAGAGACATAAGATTTACTGAGGAATTAAATCAAAGACAAATCTGAAGAAGCCATAGAAAATGTGCGGATTGAATATGAAAATGCCATGAAGATTTACAGAAAGATAACAACAAGACTAGTGAAGAAGGGCAGCAGTGAAGTACAGAAGGATTTTAATGAGAAAATTGAAAAAAACTTAAAATTTACAGAAAAACATCAGTGAAGTTCAGAAGGATCATAACAGGATCAAAGAAAATATAGAAAATGTAAAAAAATAACAATGATACTTTTGTAAGGCAAGATGGTCTCTTATATTTCTACTATCATTATTTTTTTAAATTATTTTCTGACATCATTTATCCTACCTAACAGAAAAACCAGACAAGTTTCTGTAGACTGCTGATTGTAAACAGCAATTCATCAAACTGAAGAATAAATAAGCTACTGTTTGTGTAATATCATACTGAACTCATGAAGGCTTACTCATAATACAGATTTCAAGTTATTTCTAGTATAGCAGAAGAAGAGACATGTAATCATCTAGTATATCAAAGCAACAAAGTTTGTAGAAAGGAAAAATCCAATTTTGAAATATCTAAAGAGTTTTTACTTACTTCAATCACAATCTGTAAGGACAAAAGTTTTATAGATCAAGCAGCATTGAAGTGACTGATGAATTTCCACAATCCAGAAAGTCGCATAGCATGATAACTCTGTAAAGTTCATGAGTACTACTTCATTACTGTGCATTGCCTTAAACAGGATCATGGAAATGCTGATTTATTATTTTGATAACCTTGTATAACCAAAGAATGTAAACAGTGTGAGAAGAAAGAAGTATAACATGACTGATCTAAAGTGGAACAGAGCAGAACACAAGGTGAGATGTCCACAGATGAGGAAAAACTAATGTGGTTTTACAGTCAAAGGCTTAGGCAAAGGATATCAGTGTTAAATTATTTAGTGGGTCAGAAAGGCTGTGGAATAACCCTCATGGCAGAAATGGCAAAATACAGTCCACAGTCAAAGATTTAATAGGCAGAGTGGGATATGTTACACTTATAAGAAGGTTTATTATGTTGAAAATGGAAAATAGCATTAGGCAGAAATTATTATTTCTGTTGGTACTTCCACAATTACTGAAACCAAAAGCATTCCACATCCCTTTAACAGATAGATATGTAGGAGTTAGTAAAACACTGAAGAAGATGAGTAAATGTTTTTACTGGATTGGATGTTTAAAATTTCTTAGGGATTGGCATAAATCATGTAAATTGTGCTGTATGTAAAATTATTCTTGAAAGAAATAACAAGAATTACAACAACATAAAAAAAATTGAAAGAGGTTTGCTGTCAATGTACTACAGCAGTAGTAATAAATGTATCTTAGTGATAGTGGATTATTTCACCAGATGGTTGAGACATATGCTATTTTAACTAAGATCTAATAACTAGCGAGGAAGCTTGTCAGTGAATTTGTTTCAAGTTTTGGGATGCCTATGGAACCTTGCTTATATCAAGGAAGTAACTTTGAATCATCCTTGTTTTAGAGAATTTGTCAAACACTTGAAATAAAATGATCAAGACACCAGCTTTCATTCCTTTTTATGTTGGAATAGTGGAGAGATGCAACAATGTAGTTTTAAGTCAGCTAACTATTTATGTGGGTGAACTAAGAAAATATGTGATCAAGAACTTCCATTCATATTCATCAAACATGAGTATATGAAGCTATAGGCAATACACCAATATAACTGATGATTGGAAGATAGCAAATTTGGACCTTTGTACTATCCAGGGTATGAAGTGAAATTTAAAAAAACACACCAAACACATTCATTACTTTATCTAAGAAGGATTCAAATTAGTTAGTGATAAGATGAAAAGCCAGTATTTTACAAATAATTATATGACAGTATTTCATTGTTGTGACATGATTTATCAACATTGTAAGAAAGGACAATCTCCAGAGTTATACAGATGCTGGAAAAGACTCTTGCTGTATTCAGAAGAATCAGTGATGTAGGTTGTAGGACAAATGGTTTGAACCAAAGGTCATCCACTGTGGTTATCTTTGGAGGTGTATTGGCAAGACAACTAGTTAATTTCATCATGTTGAAGAGCCTGAAGTTCCTCAAGACTACTTCCAAAGTATCAGCAGGTGTGGAGCCACAAGCTGGTTCCTTAACATTCTACCCCATGTTAAATCCCTGGTAACAAGAAAGTTTTGTTTCATTTGTCAGTACTTTGATTGTGCTTTGTTTCACAAAATTAATGCTTTGATTATTGTAATGTGTGCATTTATGAAAATATAAACATTGTTAACTATGGAAGTTTAGGTACCATTATTTTAATTGTGAAATAGAACTGTTTAAAGGATTTCATAAGCCAATGAGGAGCAGTGTTTTAGTCTGTTTTAAATAAGGTAAGAGGGGGGTTTTATGTAATGAGATGTTTGACTTAATGTCTCAAAGTTTTAAAAAAAATTTGAAACAGTTTGAATAGTATAAAATATTAAATTAAGCTAGAGTAGGTGATCATTTTTTATTGAGCCTGTAGTAATATAATTTGATTGAGTTAGTATTTCAGTACCATATTTGTGTTTCAACAAAATATTAAAAAAAAAACCATATGTTATATAAAGCAAGAAAATTAGCAAGTTAGTGAGATTGCTATATTTATTAGTATTTACCTCAGGCTTAGGCATGTTAGCAAATATTAGTTAAGCTAACTTGAATAACTTGGAGTTGAAGAAGTAAAATTATTATATTATCATTAAGTTAACTGGACTTTATAACAAAAGAATCTACCCAATTATATTATACCATCTTGAAGACAAGAGTACACTTAATTCAGTGTTCATAACTTCAGTACAAGAGTAAAATAGCAAACACCCAGGTAATGTCAAGCCATGTTAGAGTTAAACAAAAACATTAATTGAAATGCATTTATAATTTCAGAACTTTTAAAAGTACAACAGGTACTGATTAAAAGTAATTTGTGATTTTAAGAATAAGAATGTGAACAACAACTAATAAACAAAAATGAGGTAAGAAATCATTTCTGTTTCATGTCAATGTGTTTTTTGAATGAAACTTATGTGAAGAAGACTGTATAATTATTGATTTTTGAACAGAATTATATAAATTACATCTTTAAGGGCTCTTTTGTTAGATACCTATACCATCAACTTCATGAAGTATTTACTGGAAAAACTTCTGAACTCTTGGAACCCACAGAGCATGAGGGCATATGCCAAGTAAAGCCGGGGATGAAAGTTCATTTCTTTATCAGCCATACTCCATGTAAGAAAGATTAGTATTTTGTTTTTGATATTAAGAAGTACATGTGATAGTTAATATTGAAATGTAAAGCTGATTATAAATTAGACTAAATATGATTGGTATTATAAGTGTCTGATAAAACTGAATAATAATTTTGCTTCCAACGGATATTATTGTATTATTAAACTTCAGTGAAATAACACCTTGTAGCAATATTTCAGGAACATTATTCATCCTTCTGCACAAGAAATAGCTATTACTTTGTGCCATTGGCCATGAAGACTTTTGTGACTGCTACAAGCCTTGAAAGAAGCTTCCATCTCTCTATATGTGTATTAATGTGCACCATTCTTTATTGTAATCATCATTAGGAGGAAGGAATAACCTTCAAGCACAGTAATCCCCATGAGCACTAACATTTGAAAAAAGGGTCTTTCTTGATGAGGCAAAAGAGATGCACTAAAAGTTGATAGGGATAGGGAGATATTGTATATAAAGGATGGGTGATTGATTATATGAAATACATTTTTAGGTTAAAGAAAATGGTAACTTTAGAAATGTTACTTGCCTCTACATAACAAATAACTAGAATCACATATTGAATGTTGTAGAGGAGCTGGTGCTCTTAAGCATGTAGTTATTTATTCTGTTTTAATGTAATTAAGTACTTTCATCAGCTATGATTTAATGAAAATGTATGGATGTCATAGTTTTTTTGTTTCTTTGTGATTGTCACACATAAATGATTGAACAGATAAAAACATGGATGCTGGTTTCTAGTAATTATCAGTTGTGTAATATTTTGTATGAAACTAGAAATTGACCAGGAAGTCAACAAATTGCAGTTTTAATTAAATTGCATTTTTTATTTACTTTCTTCGTGCTCTCAAACAATAAGCATGCTTTTATTTTACATGGTCATTCATTTTTGATTATGTAATTGTTTCAGGTGGAGATGCCTCAATCTTTCCCAAAATGCATGACTTTTGTGATCAGGTAAGATCACAACACGGGTTAAAACGTAAAAACTCATATGAAAGTCCTCCTGAAACAAACAAACGTAATAAAACAGTTTCAACTTCATGCAGTCCTATTAATGAAGCAGTCCAAACTGAGAAAATAGATCATTTGAGTGATCATGAGACTACTAACTTGGCCTTACTAAATGATGGTCAGGCAAGCCAGACAACTGTGTTGGATACTACAGATGTTAATAAAGCAAATCTGACAGGTGTTGACTGTCGTGTATTAGACACTTCCACTCTACACCATTCAGACACTCAGGAGGGCTGTCCCAAGAAGGTTGTTACTGGTCAGGATATATTTGATATCCACAGGTGAGTTATTTGTAAATATTGAGTCATTTTGTTTTAATTCAGAACAAATTGTGTCTAATATAGGTTTAGTTGTTGACATTTTTTATTATTTATATTGAAAATGCAACACAACATTAAAAGACAACAAAGGACCTTTTATAAGTTGTAACTGAAAGTTTCACAGTTTTGTACTCATGGCTTTTTATAGAAGTTTACAGGCTTTTAGTTAAAAAGCATCAACAGAAGCCATTTTATATGACTGTTTCAAGCCAGAAAATGCTAATGCTTTGTCAGAAGAGTTAGAAACCTTAAATACAATAAGCAAGTGTACTATAACTGTATAATCATTATTGTTTTACATCACAAAAATGTGCAGTGCAGCCAAACACACCCACTCCACCTGTGTACTTGCATGTTATTTACTCATGTTTATTTGTTAATGGTATGTACATGTTTATAACTAACCAAAAGGTAATTTTCTTTATTCCATAATTTTGATATCTTCATGATAACTTATTTTGGTAAAATGTGCTATTTCTCATGCACATTTTATTGAAGTAGGACTGAAGTTAGTGCTGTTTTTGAAATCGTTTTTTTTTCATAGGTCAGTTAGAAAGCCAGAAAAATTATAGTAGTTTTGGAGTGTAATATTTTAGTGCATGAGTTAATGTTTGTATTTTGAAATACATATATGAAAGCTATATGAATTAATTTTTGGTCAACCAACTTACTGAGAAAAGTTATGGATAACTAAGAGCGGCTTCCAAGAGCAAAAGGCCTCAATCCTGAAGTAAGTGATGAAATACTTAACTTGTAATGTATATTGTTTTTTTATCGATATATAATTTGTAAGAAATGTAGCTAAATTGTAAAAATTAAAAACTTCAGTTAGATAAAAATACGTAAATAAAAAAAGGAACATTTATAGTGTATATAGTTACAGTTGTGCATCATTTTATGTAACTTGAAATTTTGTATCTTAATGAGAAACCCACTTGAAATAAAAATGTATCTCAGAATGGCTGGTATGGGTATTAACACTTTTATTGATAAGCAGAGAACAACATTTCGACCTTCCTAGGTTAACCTGAAGATGACCCAAGAGGGTCGAAATGTTGTTCTCTGCTTACCCATTTAATACCCATACCAGCTGTTCTGAGACACAGTGAAATTTTGTTTGTCCTAAACTCTTCATATTTCCACTGGGTGACTTATTGCTATTTGGGAGTTAAAAGGCAACAAAGCATTAAATGAAAACAGTTATAAATTGCTTTAAGACTGAGACAAATTTGAATATATAATTGTAATTTTCTTTTACAGTTTACAGTCACTGTGTGGGAAAAAAAGAATTAAATTTTTTATATCTTTTACAAGGTTTAAATTAATTAAGTTCATGTGATGTTAAAATGGGGAGAAAAATAGATAAAATATAAAGTTCTTATGTAAAAAAATTGAAATTTGTCAAACTTATTTTTAGCACTATGTATGGTAATGTAGATATATGGGTGTGTTTGGCTAAGGATTCCTATAAAAGTAGGCATCTGCGACTTGGTGATAAAGTCAACAATAAAGGAATAGCACATACTCCACTTGTTTTTAAAAGAATACATATATTCAAAACAAGTTAAAAATGTATAATAACATTGAAATTTGTTAAGATTCAGCTAATGTTAATGACTTGTAAAGTAACTATGAGGAACCCAGTATCTATGAAGGTATAGAAACTCTTTCTGAGACTGTATATATGTATGATTATTTGTGTTAACTAAGATGTCTGGATTTTCATGATATTATAAAATAAATTAAAAGTACTTAATTTGGATTAAAAGAACAGGAGCAAAGTGTGTACCTGGAGATTATCAAGATTCCCAAGGAGAAGGAGTTGACTATCATGTGACTGGAGTTCTGAGGACCAAACCAGGTCGAGGAGAACGAACTCTGTCACTTTCATGTAGTGATAAGATGGCCCGATGGAATGTATGTGGTCTCCAGGGGGCCCTTCTGTCTCACTTTCTTCCACTTCCTATTTATATGTCTTCTATAATCATTGGTAGGTAAGTTTTCATTAAATATTTTAATGTATATTTTATTTCATGGCTTTTGAGTTTTTGGTAAATCTTGTTCCTTGTATCTATTCTTAAGAGCTAATGGGTGAGTTTTACAAGTTTTAATTAAACTACGTTGGATGTATTTTTTATCAGTACTTGTATACAAGTGCCCATTAGACCTTATAGTGAATTTATATCATTGTTGTAGCATTCACAAGTGTTAATTAAAGCTTACAGTGATTTATAACACTGTTTAGTAAGTCTGGTAATGAGTTTATAGTATTCTTGGTATATGTTCATTATTATAATGGATCTTATACCATTTTTGGTAGACAAGTTTTCATTTTAAATCCTATACTTTGTTTTGATCAAAATCAGTGGGTAAATCCTCAGATCTCTTAGTAAGATAAAAGTCATTACATACATACAATAAGGTAAGCTTGGTGTAACCTTATTATTTTCTATAAGTGATTTTATGCAAGTATTTATTAAATATTTTATTGTTTTTTTATCATAGGTAGATTGTATGTTTTAAGTATATAAAATGTTCTTTATCATGTTTGTAAGTTCACCTTAACAAACCTTGTAGTGTATTTTATCATTTCTAATTAGTAGGTTTTCAGTGAACCATTTAGGGTACAGTTTATCCTTAAGTAGGTCTTTAACAAACCTTATAGTATATTAATCAGAAACAATACTTACCTCTCCACAGAACAAGAAGCTATTACCTTACAATTTAACCAAAAGGATGTTTTGTAAATGTTACAAGCCTTGAACAAATCTCCAAACCTTGCATGTACTGATATTTGATGAACTAGTCTATGATGTAATAATTGTTAAACTATCCCTCCAACAACAGGAAGATAACTTCCACATCAAGAAAACCCCATGAACACTAGTTTCAACAAATCATTCTTTTCCTCAACACTACTGTGATTAGATGTGTTTTTGTGGTGTGATTTATGGACTTTTGCATTTATTTTTTTTACCTTTGCTACCATATACAGTGTTGTCTTGCATACCTTAGTCAACTGATGCTGAGAAATATAAAATTATACACATTTCCAGTAGAACTTTAATCCAAGTTATATTAATGTGATTTTCTTCTTAACCAAATTACACAATTTTGGGAATGTGTTCCAGAGTCTATAATATGGTTCATTTAACAGTTAACTTGGTTTCTGGAATATACTGTATTTGGATGCAATTCTTTCAGAAATTCACATACCTCAATTTTATCTGAGAGACCTTCTTAGTGTATCATTCCTTAATTACAAATTTTTTGAGAATGTCCCTTCGACTTTGTAATTTCAATCTGGGGCAGATTGTTAGAGCCCTCTTTATGCTTCACGAACCATCAGGTTTTCATCCTCAATAGCTTTATGGGGTTATCCTTTCTCTCCTACTCCTCCATTTCTTGTTATTGTCCAACCATCCATCTGGACTTTTCTGGACCCACCCCTCAAGAATGGTTTTATGAGAGCTGTCAAAGATCTTTCATACATGAACCAACTTTGATTGTCCCTCTGTTAAGATTGATGGTTTTATTTATTCTAAGGTGAAGGATTCTTCTCAGACTATGGATGATCAAGGTTAATTTCTCAATGCTTTGTTTCATATCCCAACTTGTCTGCCACTCTCTCAGTTCAAAGTCCTGTTTGTTTTTAATCAGGTCTGAGTGCTTTTACATCAAGGCCTACACTTACTTCTACGGTAGATTGGCATTTGCTTTCCCTATCTAATGAAGCATCCTCTGTTGCAACATCCCTTCTCCTTAGGGAGGGCTCTGCATGGCCAGATGGTTAGGGAACTCAACTCGTAATCTGAGGGTTGCAGGTTTGAATCTCCATCACACCAAACGAGTGTCACTTTTTCAGCTGTGGAGGCATTATTAGGTAACAGTCAATCCCATTATTCCTTGGTAAAAAAGAGTAGCCCAAGAGTTGGCAGTGGGTGGTGATGACTAGTTGCCTTTCCTCTAGTCTTACACTGCTACATTAGATGGCTAGTGCAGGTAACCCTTGTGTAGCTTTGTGCAAAATTCAAAATAAACCAAACCTTAGGGAGGTGGTTGGTTAGGCTTCCAGGTTAGTCTTGACCTCACTAAGTGTATCTATTGCCTGACAGTCTTTGTCAATCTGTATGTGGAATGGATTCACCTTTCTTCTTTATGGCATTGAGACTTAGAGCTTCTGATTACCAAGTGCAGGTAACCCTTGTGTAGCTTTGTGCAAAATTCAAAATAAAACCAAACCTTAGGGAGGTGGTTGGTTAGGCTTCCAGGTTAGTCTTGACCTCACTAAGTGTATCTATTGCCTGACAGTCTTTGTCAATCTGTATGTGGAATGGATTCACCTTTCTTCTTTATGGCATTGAGACTTAGAGCTTCTGATTACCAAGTGCAGGTAACCCTTGTGTAGCTTTGTGCAAAATTCAAAATAAACCAAACCTTAGGGAGGTGGTTGGTTAGGCTTCCCAGGTTAGTCTTGACCTCACTAAGTGTATCTATTGCCTGACAGTCTTTGTCAATCAGTCTGTGGAATGGATTCACCTTTCTTCTTTATGGCATTAAGACTTAGAGCTTCTGATTACCAAGTGCAGGTAACCCTTGTGTAGCTTTGTGCAAAATTCAAAATAAACCAAACCTTAGGGAGGTGGTTGGTTAGGCTTCCAGGTTAGTCTTGACCTCACTAAGTGTATCTATTGCCTGACAGTCTTTGTCAATCTGGAATGGATTCACCTTCTTCTTTATGGCATTAAGACTTAGAGCTTCTGATTACCAAGTGCAGGTAACCCTTGTGTAGCTTTGTGCAAAATTCAAAATAAAACCAAACCTTAGGGAGGTGGTTGGTTAGGCTTCCAGGTTAGTCTTGACCTCACTAAGTGCATATTGCCTGACAGTCTTTGTCAATCTGGAATGGATTCACCTTTCTTCTTTATGGCATTAAGACTTAGAGCTTCTGATTACCAAGTGCAGGTAACCCTTGTGTAGCTTTGTGCAAAATTCAAAATAAACCAAACCTTAGGGAGGTGGTTGGTTAGGCTTCCAGGTTAGTCTTGACCTCACTAAGTGTATCTATTGCCTGACAGTCTTTGTCAATCTGTATGTGGAATGGATTCACCTTTCTTCTTTATGGCATTGAGACTTAGAGCTTCTGATTACCAAGTGCAGGTAACCCTTGTGTAGCTTTGTGCAAAATTCAAAATAAACCAAACCTTAGGGAGGTGGTTGGTTAGGCTTCCAGGTTAGTCTTGACCTCACTAAGTGTATCTATTGCCTGACAGTCTTTGTCAATCTGTATGTGGAATGGATTCACCTTTCTTCTTTATGGCATTGAGACTTAGAGCTTCTGATTACCAAGTGCAGGTAACCCTTGTGTAGCTTTGTGCAAAATTCAAAATAAACCAAACCTTAGGGAGGTGGTTGGTTAGGCTTCCAGGTTAGTCTTGACCTCACTAAGTGTATCTATTGCCTGACAGTCTTTGTCAATCTGGAATGGATTCACCTTTCTTCTTTATGGCATTAAGACTTAGAGCTTCTGATTACCAAGTGCAGGTAACCCTTGTGTAGCTTTGTGCAAAATTCAAAATAAACCAAACCTTAGGGAGGTGGTTGGTTAGGGGCTTCCAGGTTAGTCTTGACCTCACTAAGTGTATCTATTGCCTGACAGTCTTTGTCAATCTGTATGTGGAATGGATTCACCTTTCTTCTTTATGGCATTGAGACTTAGAGCTTCTGATTACCAAGTGCAGGTAACCCTTGTGTAGCTTTGTGCAAAATTCAAAATAAACCAAACCTTAGGGAGGTGGTTGGTTAGGCTTCCAGGTTAGTCTTGACCTCACTAAGTGTATCTATTGCCTGACAGTCTTTGTCAATCTGGAATGGATTCACCTTTCTTCTTTATGGCATTAAGACTTAGAGCTTCTGATTACCAAGTGCAGGTAACCCTTGTGTAGCTTTGTGCAAAATTCAAAATAAACCAAACCTTAGGGAGGTGGTTGGTTAGGCTTCAGGTTAGTCTTGACCTCACTAAGTGTATCTATTGCCTGACAGTCTTTGTCAATCTGTATGTGGAATGGATTCACTCTTTCTTCTTTATGGCATTGAGACTTAGAGCTTCTGATTACCAAGTGCAGGTAACCCTTGTGTAGCTTTGTGCAAAATTCAAAATAAACCAAACCTTAGGGAGGTGGTTGGTTAGGCTTCCAGGTTAGTCTTGACCTCACTAAGTGTATCTATTGCCTGACAGTCTTTGTCAATCTGTATGTGGAATGGATTCACCTTTCTTCTTTATGGCATTAAGACTTAGAGCTTCTGATTACCAAGTGCAGGTAACCCTTGTGTAGCTTTGTGCAAAATTCAAAATAAACCAAACCTTTTAGGGAGGTGGTTGGTTAGGCTTCCAGGTTAGTCTTGACCTCACTAAGTGTATCTATTGCCTGACAGTCTTTGTCAATCTGTATGTGGAATGGATTCACCTTTCTTCTTTATGGCATTAAGATGTCAGGAGACTTCTGATTACCAAGTGCAGGTAACCTCTTGGTGTTAGCTTTGTGCAGGAAATTCAAAATAAACCAGTCCTTAGGGCCGGGTGGTTGGTTGGGCTTCCAGGTTAGTCTTGACCTCCACCCTAGGAGTGTATCTGGCTATTGCCCACGGTCAGTCTTTGTCAATCTGTATGCGGAATGGGTTCACCTTTCTTCTTCTTTATGGCATTGAGACTTAGAGCTTCTGATTACCAAGTGCAGGTAACCCTTGTGTAGCTTTGTGCAAAATTCAAAATAAACCAAACCTTAGGGAGGTGGTTGGTTAGGCTTCAGGTTAGTCTTGGACTCACTAAAGTGTATCTATTGCCTGACAGTCTTTGTCAATCTGTATGTGGAATGGATTCACCCTTTCTTCTTTATGGCATTGAGACTTAGAGCTTCTGATTACCAAGTGCAGGTAACCCTTGTGTAGCTTTGTGCAAAATTCAAAATAAACCAAACCTTGGAGGAGGTGGTTGGTTAGGCTTCCAGGTTAGTCTTGACCTCACTAAGTGTATCTATTGCCTGACAGTCTTTGTCAATCTGGAATGGATTCACCTTTCTTCTTTATGGCATTAAGACTTAGAGCTTCTGATTACCAAGTGCAGGTAACCCTTGTGTAGCTTTGTGCCCAAATTCAAAATAAACTGGACCCAGGAATTTGGTTGGATTAGGCTTCCAGGGTTAGTCTTGCACCTCCACTCAAGTGTGGTCTATTGCTTGTTAGTTAACATTCCATCTGGAATGGGTTCACCTTTTTCTTCTTTATGTGGCATTAAGACTTAGGTGATCTGATTACCAAGTGCAGGTAACCCTTGTGTGTAGCTTTGTGCAAAATTCAAAATAAACCAAACCTTAGGGAGGTGGTTGGTTAGGCTTTCAGGTTAGTCTTGACCTCACTAAGTGTATCTATTGCCTGACAGTCTTTGTCAATCTGGAATGGATTCACCTTTCTTCTTTATGGCATTAAGACTTAGAGCTTCTGATTACCAAGTGCAGGTAACCCTTGTGTAGCTTTGTGCAAAATTCAAAATCAAAACCAAACCTTAGGGAGGTGGTTTGGTTGGGCTTCCAGGTTAGTTGGTCTGCATCTTTCACTAAGTGTTCAATGTATCTATTGCCTGACAGTCTTTGGCTCAAGTGCTGTATTGTGGAATGGATTACACCTTGGAGCCTTGCTTTCTAGCTTCTTTACATGGCATTGAGACTTAGGAGAAACCTACAGGAGATTAACCAAGTGCAGGTAACCCTTGTGTAGCTTTGTGCAAAGATTCAAAATAAACCAAACCTTAGGGAGGTGTTGGTTAGGCTTCCAGTTAAGATGCTTGACCTCCTCACTAAGGTGTATCTATTGCCTGACAGTCTTTGTCAATCTGGAATGGATTCACCTTTCTTCTTTATGGCATTGAGACTTAGAGCTTCTGATTACCAAGTGCAGGTAACCCTTGTGTAGCTTTGTGCAAAATTCAAAAA